>NC_052475.1:22939015-22949756 GCF_009730915.1 Dioscorea cayenensis subsp. rotundata | reverse complement strand
CAGGCATAGAGTTTATTGGCCAAAAATCTATGGAATTAACAAAGGATAACAACTTGAATAAAGACTGCTCATCACCTCCTTTCTTTTCTTTTTTTCTTTTTTTCTTCTTTTCTTCTTCTAATCTCGTTGATCCTCGTATTGAGACACTCTATGAAATCACAACAAAAACATAAAACAAACACAAGGAAGTGATGATCAAACTCTATAATTAAGCTTTATCAATCAACTCTATAAGCTCCTCGTGCTTCATTTGCTCAACAATCGATCACTCTATTCTTAACAACCGTGATGACATCAACTCCTTCAATTGTTGATAATTGGTGTGCCACCACAAAAGTAGTGCTTCCAACCATGACTCTATTTAGTGTTTCTCGAACCACGTGCTCGAGCTCGGCATCCAAAGCGCCCGTCACCTCAGCGGGCAATAAGATGTTGGAGTCCTTTAAGAATGGCTTTCATTGTTGTCATCTTTTCTTTCAAATACCGTACCTCCTCTTTTCCCAACATTGGTGTTGCATGCTTGAGCCAATCTAGACACGAGCCTATTTATGTTCGTGTTTTCAGCTACCACTACATTCTTCTCTTCACATGCTTGTTCTTGCTTGGCGTGGGTAATATCCACACGTATTGTGTTATTAAATAGCACGAGTTATTGGCTCACCAACCCCATCTGTTGTGACTTATTAATCAACTAATCTTCATTTTCTTCTCCACATATGTTCTCCTCTTCACATACAAGCCTTAAATATATATATATATATATATTGAATGAACATCATGTCTTCCAAATTTTTTTTAGGACTCTTCAAGATTGGAGTTGTTAAAACATGGAAGTAAGGTAGTGTTTGGATGGGGGTAATGGTTCCCCCCTTGTGGGAACCATTACCCATTCCCATGTTTGACCTATTTATTAGGGTAGTAATCATTACCCATGGGGGGTTACCATTAACCCCCATGGGTAATGATCCATTCCCCCCCCAAATTGGGGGAATGAAAATTGATTGAGGGTAATGGGTATAAAATACTCATTTTACCCCTACACTATATATTAATATATTAAATAAATATAAATATATTAATATTAAAGTAATTAATATTTAATCATATAATTATGTTAATTAAAGAAATAATATAAATGTATTAATATTAAAATAATTAATAGTTAATTATAATAATCATATAATAATTAATAGTTAATTATAATAATCATATAATAATTATAATAAATATTTATATTAAATATAAATGTATTAAATATTTAAATAATTAATATTTAATTATAATAATCATATAATAATTTTATTAAATAAATATTTATTTCAAATATAAGTCATAAAATAATTAATAAATAATTTAAATAATTAATTATAATAATCAAAATTTATTTAAAATATTTTATAAACAACAAAATTGATTTATTTATATTAAGGGCATAAAGGTAATTTTTACATCATATCTTTTTCATTATTTTTTTCAATTCCCAATAAATTACTCTTCTACTTTACATTCGATGAATTCCTCTCCAACTAAAACACCTTTTTCATTATCATCCCATACACATTCTTTTCCCTCGCCCTTCATTACTTTATTCACTCTCATTCTATTACAGTAATCCAAACGCACACTAAGTGTTCATTGGCCCATTCCTCGGGATATATTGGAATGGAGCCCATACATAGATTAGTGGAAATATGTTCTTACATTTTTCATTATGAAATATATTCTTTCTTTGTTTTTTATCACAGTAAGGTCTTTTTCAAAAGGCTCATTACCAGTAAAAGCAAATGCTACCTTATCCCCATTTCAATTTGAATTTGGAGTATTTTTCAATTTTTAAAAGCAGTAAAAAGACAACAAACTGTGGATCCTTTCAAAGATTAAGTTTTAGTTTTTAACATTCAATATATATATATATATATATACCAGTTAGATAGATTAATTGTGTTGGCTTTAGAGATTTCGAAGAAGAAGCAATGCACTTCCCTCCATTTTTCATTTTTCATATCTATTCTTCTGTACAAAACATTCTTATATACATGATTGTATAAAGTAGGCTAACTAAAAGGAACAAAAATAACAAAAGGAATAGAAAGAAAACTGAAACAACAATAGCAAACAAACATGCCAAAATAGCCAAGGCATTTTTCACTATTTCGAGGCACATGTGATGAGGCTTGATTTATCCTTCTTTTACTGGAATTTATTCTAGAGCAGTTGGGTCTAGGCCGGGTGACAATGACATCCTAACATGTGACCTCACAGCTTCACTTAAGTATCACAAGAAACCCCGTGGGACAAGTTTCACCTAGATTACAGATTACACGATGAAGATTTTTGATCGAAACACACTTAGGGTGGTCAAGCAATCAAGCAGCGACTCGGAGTGGGTCAACCAGGCGACAATGGAATTTTAGTCCTGGGCACCGTGGCCTCACTTGGCATCATAAGAAACTCCCCTATGGGTGAAGTTCGGCAGAGTTTGCACAACCGAATCAAGGGTTTGATCTTGATCTCTCAAATATAAATTGATGGTAATTAGATAAAATAAAGCTACCAAACTTTGAGATTTGGAGGAACCACAGAAGGAATCAGGGATAAGAGATTAAACAGGAGGTAAAACCTCAATCACTTCTTGTTGAGATTTCAAGGACCTCTATATAAGTTCACAAGGAGAGATAATAGTACTCTCTCTCTCTCTCTCTCTCTCTATATATATATATATATATATTCGAGGAAGTTCAGTGAGCGTGCATGCCCCCAAGTTGCCATGAGGATAAAATTGGATGGTAATTAGGAGTATAATGCTTGATGGGCCGCCATCAAATATATCTTTAGATCCCATTCACTTGGGGTAAAAGTGGATAATTAACCAATACCTCATTGAAAAAAGAAAGTTATAAAAAGATCAGGGGCATACAACTAGGAATAGATTAGACAACAAAAAAAAAATGAAAAAGGAATACATCATCTTTGTCCACTTGGCGTGGAGTCCAACTAGAAGCAACACCGAGAGATTGGTGGTGTCCTTGAGATTAATTAGGAGGTGTCATCCATCCAAGTGACAAACTGGGCAGGGATGATATCAAGGATCCAGGTGGCAAATTCTCAAGATCGCTCACATGGGACCCCGACTACAGTCTCCTTGTTACCATAGTCACCTAGTCCTTTAGCTTGGCTCTTTTCGCTTTAGGAACTATAGAGATCCATAGTAGAAACAAGTGATTAGTTTTAATGACCCTAATATTGGTAAAATAGTTTGAAATTTAAAAACTATCACCCGTTCTAGCCAAATTAATGTTCTAAACAATTAATAGCCCATGATAGAGTGTCCTAGGTGCCTCAAATCGATGGATTTAAACTGTTCCTCTAAAAGTCCCATAGATCATCCCATGACATGGGGAGTTGAGAAAGCTCGAATATATATGTGCCCATAGTGATTCCATAGTTGAACGACATAAGCACGGTGGAGGGAGAGATGATTGATAGTTTTAATCCCAAAATAACAAAATACGGAAATAATAGTTGGGAACCTATTACATCCCTTGATAGTAAGGTTATTAAGTGTGAGAATCTTATTATCTTATGCTAAATAGTTGAAAATACTAACCTTTGGAGGACAAGGACAACACCAAATTATCAAGGTTTCACTGTTGCTTAATCCATCATTGTTGAAACAAAAAAGGAAAAGCAAAGGGAGAAGGTCTCAAACAAAATCCATTGATTTATAAATTAGGATCCATCTCTAATTACAGGGAAATGCAGGAGTTGAAAGCTAGAAGGCAATCCATGATCTCATTCCAAAAGAAAGACCTACTTTTGGGGAATGTGTGATTAAGATTGTAGGTAAGACCATGTTGGACGTAGTTGAATATGATAATAGGATCCCCACACCAACAAGTACCATTCACAATTTATCACCACCACTTGCCAAGAAGGGCGTTATTAAAATCTTAGAGGTTCAATATTCTCCATCCTCCTTGATTTTGGGATTTGCATAGTCACTTCAAATTAAAGAGACAATAACTAGTGCTATCTATGTTCAGTCTCGCCAAAAAAAATTTTGGCGTACCATATCAATCACCTGTGTGACCCATTTCTAGAGCTTGAAAATAGACATCCAGCAGGTCAAGACGGAGGATAAAACCGAGTTGAGGAGAGGCAGACTCCCACCTAGGGATAACTATCTATTTTTCCTTGAGTAGAGCCAACCTCTAATAGCGACGATAACCTTTGTCCAATCTTCACATAAGAGGCCTCTACCAAAAAAAGGGACACCAAGACATATGAGTGGAAGATGCCCGGGTGAGTAATTCAAGGCTCGAGCAGAGGAATCTCTAGGTTTTGCCCAACTAAGAACTTCCTTTACTAATACAGATAGGAACAAGTATGGGGTTATTAACCCACTACAGTAATAGACATAGCTATTTAGGGAGCTATTTATCAGAATAGAAACCTTAGAGGTAAAACTCCAAGGCAAAAATTTGAGTTCAACTACCATATAAAGACCTTTTTTTTGCCCCTAGATTGATTGGACAACCCATATTCAAGCAAGTTATGTGGGTGAATTTTTTTTTTTATTTCAAAGAATATTTAAAAATCTTGACAAAGGGATTTCCAAATTAAAAATTTGTAACTATTGAGTATATATATATATATATATAATAAATTTGGATAAGTATATGAACTAGTAACTATTGAGTTAGGAGAGATTTGAATCCTGAATTTAAAGAGAATAACTACCACTATCCTATTACATAAGTGGTTAATATATATTTATATATATATAATTTGCCTTTAAAAAAATTAAGAAGAAATATAGAAAACACATTACATTCAAACAAATTAAGTTCAAGAGGCGGAGCTAGAATGTAATGCCACCAGAGATGCATAAACTCCATTAGGCAACTCTCTAAGCTCCTCATGCTTCCCTTGCTCAACAATCACTCCATTTTTAACCACCGCGATGACATCAGCTCCCTTAATCGTTGACAACCGATGTGCCACCACAATAGAAGTCCTCCCAACCATGACTCTATCCAATGCTTCTTGAACCATACGCTCAGACTCAGCATCTAAAGCACTAGTTGCCCTCATCGAGCAACAAGATCTTGGGGGTCCTTGATGATGGCTCTCGCTATCGCAATCCTTTGTTTCTGGCCACCAGACAACTGAGCTCCTCTCTCGCCAACATTGGTGTCATACCCTTGAGGCAATCCAGACACAAACCTGTGCGCATTGGCCACCTCCGCTACCGATATAATCTCCTCTTCGGATACTTGTCCTTGCTTACCGTAGGCAATGTTAGCATGTATTGTGTCATTGAATAGCACTGGTTCCTGGCTCACCAAACCTATCTGTTGTCTTAACCAACAAATCTTCAAGTCTTGAAGTTTAACTCCGTCGAGTAAGATCATGCCAGAATCTGGATCATAGAACCTCTCTAGCATGGCAATAACAGTAGATTTCCCACTGCCACTCTCACCAACTAATGCGACAGTCTAAACAAAAAAAAAATGAAACCTGGATTAATGAATTATAACATGATATAAAAATAGCTTATATATATGTATGTACCTTTCCAGAGGAAATAGTTAAGCAAAGGTCTTTGAAGATTTGAACTTCAGGTCTAGTTGGGTACTTGAAGCTAACATGTTGAAACACAATATTGCCTTGCACATTTGATAATGTGACACCCTCGTCGGTGCTGGAGTCAATCTTGGACTTGTGGTCAAGAATCTCAAAGATCGAAGCGGCTGAATCCTTAGCTTTGTTGGTGTCTGTACCGAAAGCGCTGGATTGTGATACACCTGAAGCTGCCATTGTTAATGCGTAAAACACCTGCCATCATGAATTATTACATTAAACTCACAAATATTTATTTTAAAATGTAAGGAAAATAGTAGAATATATGGAATATATAGAAAGGCCACTCACTTTGAAGACTTGGCCGAAAGTGGCGCTCCCATTATGGATGAAACGAGCTCCAGCATAGAAGCAAATGGCGTAACCAACGTACAGCACTGCGAACGAGAAGCCAAACCCCAACCCGCTAATGATCCCTTGTCGGACTCCATTTCTCATGGGACCTTCGCATTTCTTCTGATACGCTTCCATCACTCTCGTCTCAGCACAAAACGATGCCACTGTCCTAATGTTTCCAACTGCATCATTTGCCACCTGACTTGCTTCTTCATACTTGACCTGCAAACTCAAATTCCTCCCTATCCCAATCAAGCTCTCACGTGGAATGCAATTGTTAAATTCTCAAGAGAAGTTACCTTTGCATCTGCACTAAAACCCTTGAGAGACTTCATCTGAGCGTACCCTTGCAGACAGAGTAAAGGAAGCAAGGCTATAACTATAAATGATAGCTTCCAGTTGGCAATCATGGCTATCACAAGCCCAGCTATCACCATAGACAAGCTGTGAACCATCATTGATAAGCTATCTCCCACAATACTCCTCATTGTCGTAGCATCAGCGGACAACCTCGCACCTATGGCCCCACTGCAATGGGAAGGAAATTCAATATGTGCACAACATTCAATCTAACTCATTGAAAGAAATTATCAAAATAAAAAGGACCTAGAATGTGAGGGCTCATCAAACCAGCTGATCTCTTGGTACACCACCCTCTCAAATGAAAGAGAACGGATCCGCTCAATCAGCTTTTCCACCAGCCATGCCAAAAAGGAAGTGTTGCGTAGGTGATACCACGAAACATATAAATCCCATGGCCAGAAACCTTAATGCCCAAAGACTGGCATGCTTTCGAAGCTCATGTGGAGGTTCATAGAATGTTTGTATGGCACTTGATAACAAAAGCCCAAATACTGGGAGTGTCAGTCCACCAATGGCAGCTGCAATAGATCCTAGTGCAAGAACTAGTGCCTCTGGCTTGTTCAGAGATGCCAGCCGTTTGATTGAGACTTGTTTGCGAACCCCACTCTCATCTTTTTCTATAGGTT
The DNA here is from genome assembly GCF_009730915.1 of Dioscorea cayenensis subsp. rotundata. Classification (NCBI taxonomy): domain Eukaryota; kingdom Viridiplantae; phylum Streptophyta; class Magnoliopsida; order Dioscoreales; family Dioscoreaceae; genus Dioscorea; species Dioscorea cayenensis. Next base: position 22,942,788 of record NC_052475.1, on the reverse strand, counting down.
TCTTATGATCATCTTCTCTGTTGTTATTCTGAGAAATTACTGTGGAGCCTCTACTTGTTAATCTCCTTGTAGATTTATGGCTCTCTGATCTGACTATTGGGTGTTATTGTGTCATTACTTAAAACCATATGTTTGTGAATGTTTATAGGGCTCTTCTTCATCATACTTTTGATTTTCTTGCATTCTAATGAGCTGGGAATAGGCTCCTTCAGGATGATTGATCAAATCAGCATGTGAACCTGCTCAACATGCATGCAACTCATTAAAACTAAAAGAAAATAGTGCATAGATTGCAAACTATGGAATTAAGAAAATTAAAAGTTTACCTTGTTCTACTAGTTTTCCTCTGTTAACAACTGCTATTGTATCAGCATTTTTCACTGTACCCAAACGATGAGCTACGATAATGGTGGTTCTGTCTACCAAGACCTTGACCAGTGCTTCTTGAACTATTCGCTCTGATTCTGCATCTAGCGCACTAGTAGCTTCATCCAGTAACAAGATCTTTGGATTTTTCAAGATTGACCTGGCAATCGCAATTCTCTGTTTTTGCCCACCAGAAAGTTGTGTTCCATGCTCACCCACCATGGTGTCCAGACCCTGTGGAGAAAAAAAGGAGTCACTAATAACAACAGATTGCATGAAAGCAACTAGATGAAAAATAAGAAGGTTATGTATACATTGGGCATCTTGTCAATGAAATTTGCAGCATTAGCAAGCTCAATTGCTGTCCGGATTTCCTCAGGGGTTGCGCATTCCTTTTCCATATGCAATATTTTCTCTGACTGTCATCGTAAATAAAACTAGGCTCCTGGCTTACAAGTCCAATCTTTTCTCTGATCCATTTAAGACTCAAGTTCTTTAGGTTTACACCATCAATCAGGACTTGACCACTCAGTGGATCATAAAACCTCTCCACCAAACTAATCACAGTGGATTTTCCACTGCCACTTTCCCCAACTAAAGCCATAGTTTTGCCACTAGGTACATGCAGTGAGAAACCATCAAATATCAGATGGTCTGGCCTCGCTGGGTAGCTAAAAGTTACATCTTCTAGATCAATATCACCTTTTATATCTTCCAACACCATACCATTTGTATCATAAGCATCAATTGCAGGTTTTCTCTCAATTGTCTCAAACATTTTATATGCTGCAACTTGCCCTTCACCAAATGCAGTCACGCAGGGTGATGCCTGACCAAGAGACCTGCATGTAAATCAAGTCCATAAATTGTTATTGCTTAAAGAATTTCATTTTGATTACTTGAAACTACTCTAAAATCTGGAAAAAAAATTACACTCACATTCCACCTGTCATAACTGCCATTATAATGTTAATGATTGCACCACCATTGTATCCTTTTTGAAGAATCAGCTTGCCACCATACCATATTGCCAGTGAATAGGTGCTAAAGACACTCAACCATACAACACCAATTCCTATGCCAGAAGCAATCCCTTGATGAACAGTAGATTTGTATGCTACTTTAATAAATTGGTTGTATTTTGAAATGGCTAGCTTCTCGCCAGTAAATGAAGCAACCTTACATAAGTTAAAGAGAGGAAATAATTATCTAGTTTAGACCATTAGTAATTGAACCATTATTAACGAAACATGCACGAAGGCTTGAACTTACTGTTCTCATTGCTCCAATTGTTTGTTCAACAACATTTCCTGCATCAACATATGCAGTTTGACCCCTGGTTGACAATCTTGATATAATTACTGAAAGGATACCACCAGATATTACAATAAGAGGAACTGAAGACAGCAAGACAAGTGAGAGATGCCATCCTCTTACAAATGCTATTATGAAGCCTCCAAAAAATGTGGTCAGAAGCTGTATGAACTTTCCAACCTAAAATATCAAGAAAAAAAAAATGACGAGTAAGATAAAGGGATCATATGTCAAATGCTTTTTTAACAACCTTATGTCAAACATAACATGGACATTCAAATATAAATGAAACAAAAATATATTGAGCTTCAAGACATTTATTTAATTATCAAGGAATCACCTTCTCACCAATAGCTTCTTGAATGAGAATTGTGTCCCTTGACATTCTTCCAATCACTTCTCCGGTGGTTGTTTCATTATCAAAGAATGCTATGTCTTGTCTCAGTATAGTTTTCAAGTACAAACCACGAATCCGAGCTGCTTGCCTTTCTCCAGTAACCATCCAACATGATACCTCTGCATTAATTTTTTAATAAACATTAGGCTCTTGTTAGTATCTGTTTTACACCATAACACTGATAAAAGAACCAAATAATCTCTTTTAAACAACGGTTAACATCATTTCAAATAATTGTTATATTGATAAACACATTGGTAATTGCATTAATCATGGAAATATTAACAATAAATCTGCAATAGAGTAGTGGTGTTTCATTCCCCTCCCAAGTCAATGGTCAAAGCTTAGAAGCCTCACCGTAGCACGCCCACATTTTGTCAAAGAAAAATTAAAAAAAAAAGACATTGAAAAAAAAAGAAGAAGAAGAAGAAAGAAAGAAGATAGATAAATAATAGCAACATTCAACATTGTGCTATGAATGATTTTTGTTTTTATGTATTACATTATATTTACTTTTAGAGAAAAGATAAAAGACCATTCATCAACCTCAAAATGAAGAAAAGAATATAGTAAATTCTCAAATCAACAAAAACCAAAACCTCTACACAACAACTTTACAATCACGAGATCTATACTAAAAAAAAAAACAGGGCAAATATGAAGCATCCACTGCCAAAACCCCCTTAAAAGTGCCAGAATCCATGGATCCACAAAAGCACTAATTAAAGGAAATTTCATGAAACTCCAATTCAAAACATAGGCCACGTCTTGTAACAATCTTGGAGAGTGAAGAATGTATGAAATGTATTCACCATATTTTTTATATCAATAAAGTTATGATTTGTCTACTTTAAAATTTTTCTACTATTATATCCATAATGTCATAAACAAATGGACTTATCATAAAAGTGATATTCCTATAATTGAATGGATTAAGCATATTGAAGATAAAATTCCTTAGTAGATGTTGTTTGACAATGATATATGTAGTCTTAGTTGATAAAAGTAAAGAAGATATCAACTTAAATTTAGAGATATGGAGAAATACTTTACCAGCTAAGGGCTTTAATTTAAATAAAATAAAAATAGAATATTTGAAATACAATTTTTATAATAAAACAAGTGCACATGAAAGAAAGATTAAAATGAATGATACTAAAATCAGTACAAGTAAAATGTTTGATATTTAAGTTCTATAATCGAAGATGATTAGGAACGTGGAGAAAATGTCACAAGTAGCTAGGATTAAGTAGGTTGGATAAAATAGAAGAGAGCTTTTGGAGTTTTTTGTGATTATAGAATACTTCTTTAAATAAAAAGGCTAGTTTAATAAAATGGTTGGTGAGCTAGACATTTTTTTTTACAAAGGCGACAAGGGTGAGTTATCTAGAATGCGCCCTCACCTTGTGGGTGCATGTGAGGGGGGTGCAACATCATCCATGAGTTAATTCAGCCAACGAGGATTCAAATGCTCATCACTTCCACACCACACGAGGGACCCATATTAGTGTTTTTAACCACTTGAATTAAGTGACTTTGGTGAAACAACATACTTAAAGGAATAGGCGTGACTAAAATGAGAATATTGAGATGAATGTCAAGTATTGTCGTAAATAACTAATTAAGAAATGAATTTATTCAAAATAAATTAAGAGTAGCACCTGTTATTATTAAGTTAAGATGGAATCGTTTAAGA
>NC_052475.1:22901515-22934015 GCF_009730915.1 Dioscorea cayenensis subsp. rotundata | reverse complement strand
GAAAAAATTATAAATATATGTATAACTTAGTTTAGAATTATCCACTTCAATGAGAATTTATATGGAAAAAAGATCAAATGTAGTGGGTTAGTACCAAACAGTCAACGCTCGGTCAGTCTTTATTTTATCTTTTTGTTTGGTTTTCTCGTTTGCTTTTCAAAAGTCAGTTCTCACTTCAAACTTTCCGTTCTCTTTTTCCGGCGGAAAACCCATTGATTGCGCGGGAATCGGCGCCACCTTTCCCGCCATTTGTAAAGAGGGTATTTTTCTCATGGCCCCTCGAGAATTCTTCAAATTACTTTTCATTTATAATACCCAAACTATATATCCTATTTATCATGCTGATGTATTTGTATTGAAATACTTATATTTAATGATAAATTGGAAAAGTACCAAAAGTCTCGTCCCTTGTGCAAAATATTTATTTTAAAGAGTACCATAAATTCAACTTTAAAATTCGTACAGTGAGAAAACATAGCTGTTAATTAAGTTTACTCAATCTTCATGTCCTGATTTTTCTTGAAGTGCATAACTATCTTAAATAATCAGTTTGTGTCTTATATTTCAAGAAATGATCCTATGAATTCAGTTTCATCTTAGGTATGACAGAATGAGATGTGCTCATCTTCACCCCTTAGATTGCCTCAATTTAGTGATTTTTAAAATAAAATGTAATGATTTTTTAATATAATTACAAATTTATCCCTATATTACATAATAAATAAATAATAAAATTTATAAACCCATGATTAAGATTGAGCGACATCTTGGTTCCGTGCTAGTTATTACAGAACCGAGTCCACTAGATTATTTCTCTTATATCATGTGAATGCTATATGCATTTAAAAAAATAATGGCTTTAATTTAGTTAATATTTATTTTAATATTTATATTTTTAAAATATTCAATATGCTTATTACTCTAGATATGTTCATAATTTGGTATTTTTTCCATATTTAGCAATTCAAATTTTTTATCTTTTAAATTTTCAAATAATTATAATAAGTTAATGTAATAAAATTTTATATTTCTATTTATTCTCAATTTTTTTTATAAAATTGATAAATCATTGACTCCAACCAATATGAAGGTGGTCTATATTATTTTTCATTTTAAAAGAAAAATAAAGACAAGAATAAAACACTTGATTTATTATAATAAATATTATTTTCTAAACCAGTAATATTAATATGATTTTAGAAATAAAAGTATCATTGCTTACTTAAATATTTATCTCAGATTTATTCAAGTGAGGACACATACTAATTTATATACACCATATTAGTTCTAGCTTTTATCTAGTGTTAGCCCATATAAGTTATTAAAAAGGAGACTGATTGTTTAATTTTCACTTTTTCCCCACTGAATTTATACAATTTATGCATTTATTAGTTAAAATAAATAAATAAATCACATAAAAGGTACCAAAATTATAATTGAACTCACAGATAAATGAACAAGTCATGCAAAATTATCAGAATTAGCTTGTTAAGTGATCCTATAATAATAAGAGAGCATAAAGAAATATCTATCTAAAAATGCTTATATTTGTGATTTTTTATTAAATATGTGATTGGAGATTTGGAGGAGAACACCCTCAAATACTAAAAAATAATTTTATAAAAGAAAAATTATAACTACATTGATTAGTCATCTCAAAAATCAAAATTTGTCAATTGATGTCTTTTTAAAAACAGGGCTTTTGGTAGGGGTGGCATTTATTATTGTTAATATTATGAATATTTTGTCTTGATAGTGTGTGTGGGTGGTGCTCTAGTGGCCAATTGTTTCTTTTTGAACAGTAAAAGTTAAAGGTTTGATCAATAGTTTTAATCAAGTCATGATCAGTAACACTTGATTTATTGAAGTGGAAAGATTCACTCTTTCAAGTTTGAGATTCTTTTATTAACAATGTTTTCTCTAATCATAAGGCCATGTTAGCATTTTAATAAATTTCATTTATAATTCAATGATGGTCATAAAGTTTGAGTCATGTGTTGGCCACATTATCAAAGATAAATTTTAATAGAATGTGCTATCTTAATTAAACTTTTTCTTATATAAAAATTTGTAAATGCAAAGAGATGGGATGGGAAATCATTTTTTATGTTTTGTTTTTAAGATGTTAGAGCTAATAACAAAAACAATAACAGCTGTTAATCATGCAATGTGAGAGTTTACTATCGATGTAAAAAAAAGTTAAAAATGCAACTCAAGAACAATGATGTACTATGATCTTCTATTTATTTATTTATTTATTTTTTTTAAAAAATAGATAAACCTAGAATAATAGAAAAGATAAAGGTACAAATCTTCTATTTGTTTTTGTCTTCGTACTTTTATAAGAATAAAAATAAAGTTTCATACATTTGATTTTACAAAGAATAAAGTTTAATATTTTAAAATTAAAAATAAAAGAAATTAAGAATTTTGTTGGATATACTGATGAAAAATATTTAATAATGCCCTTCTCGGCAAGTGGTGGTGGAAGATCATTCTGGGGGCTAGATGGTGTGGGGCCGAGATTTTTAGAGAAAATTATTTTGGTAGCAGGCCAACCTGGAATCTTTTCCATAAACAGTATGGTAGAAGATCGGTCTTCTGGAATGGTATCCTCAAAATCTTACCTGCTTTCCGGAAAAACATTTGCTCTCTGGTTAAAGGGGGATCTACCACTCTATTCTGGCTTGATAACTGGGTGGAGGGTCGTGCCCCTGCTGACATCTGGCCCCATTTGTTCCTGTCCTCCAGGGACAAGGAGGGCACGGTCAGGGATTTGCTCAATGGGGGGTTGACCCTCCCTTTCGGGAACTTCCCTCGGGAGGGTAGTCTGATTACTTCTCTTTGCCTTCAGAATTGCGCAATTAAAGATGATCGAAGTTGGGGGCTCTCTTCTAACGGGGTGTTCTCCGTCAGATCCTTCTATCATTTCTTAAATGATGGAGGGCTCCGTTGTAGATGGACTCCCTCCATTCTCAAGGGTTGTTGCCCCAGGAAAATTAATCTTTTTAATTGGTTGGTTTGGGACAACAAAATTCTTACCCTACAAAAACCTTGCGATTAGGAGATGTAATATCCTCCGGGATATCACTTGTGTGATGTGTCACTCCGCGATTGAGTCGGCAGATCACCTTTTCTCCCAATGTTCGCTGCCTCTCAACCGGGGTTTTTCTCGCCGATTCTTTGGGTGGCCATCGCACCCCTTTTTCTCTGATGGACCTGTGGGGGAATTGGCGTTCCCAGGTTACTAAATCCTTGATTCCCTCTTGGGATTTGATCCTTCGAAATCGTAACTTGGAATATTTGGTTGGAGAGAAATGCACGATCTTTGATTGTGCTTGTTCATCTACTACTTGAGTTATTTTTAAGATTATTCATATGGTGCTTATGTGGATGAATGCGACTCTTGATTCAAGAAAGCTAAACCCGGGAGGAGCCAAGCAGCAAACTCAGGAGAAGCTTGATTTCCTCTCCTCTCGTGACTTGGAGCAGGGGGCTCAGTCCGATCCGGTTCCTCCTCAGTGCGAGGGATAGCTCTTTGATGTTCCTGCTTTTCCCTAGGGAGGGAGTCAGTCCTCCTAGTGGTCGCATGTTTTTTTCTCCCTTGTTTTTTTGTTTTTTTGTTGTTCTTCTCTTCTCCCACTCCCCGGTGGGTAGACTGTGGCGCTCCTCACCTGGAGTTTTGTTTGTTAGTCTATCTTTTTAATGCATGTGGTTTATCCACTTTTTTCATATTTAATTTGATATTACCTCTTAATTTAATTTTTAATTCATATATTAAAAATATATATTCAAGAATCATCCTGCACATTTGAAGGTGATATTAGAAACATATATACTTCAAAAATCAAGCTAACTTTTGTTTTTTAACCCATTCTAGCAAAAAACAATGATTAAATGGTTTGAAAATTTTGAATATATATGGAATTACTTGTCATATAAATATAAATGATTAGAGCTTAAACACAATGCGTGAAAACCAAACAATTATAGTGAATGATGAGTGCAAAACAATAAAAGCAAAATCGACGAGCGGACATACGTGTATGATGATTTTTTCATGCTTACAATCCAACCGATTGAAAATTTTTTAACCCTTTGATTAATTGTTTTAGAAGAAAAAAAAATCTTACATTATTTTATTAGCATTTCTAATGAGAATTAAAGTACATGCATACCATCAAAAGATTCAAAACCAGTAAATAAATAAACAAAACATTTATCATTAAGTCAATAAAGTGACCGGCTAAAGTCACCAGGTTGAAAACTCAAGATTTTGAAATACTTTTTGTTTCCGTACCTTCATGTAATCCTTGGATAAAATAAATTGATAGAGAATTTTTTTTTTTTTTTTTAAATATCTATAATTTTTTATTTTAGAAACTTAAATAATTAGGAGAATGTTGAACTATGTATTGACATTCTTATGGAACGGTGATGATGGGAAGGTGAACTGAGTTAGGTTTAATGTTAGAGTTTCATATGAGATATATCAATTGTTTGGTATGAATGTAAGATGGCGGTCAAAAAAAAGTACTCATTGAAGATTAGCAAACATATAGGATTCAAAGAGTAGTTGTTCATCAAAATATGAAGCTTTAGCAATGGAAAAGATTATTTTGAAATTTGCCTTGATACTTTTTCTTTTTTTATGTTTATTAATTATTTATTCATTGTGATCTTTCTTATTTATATATAATTAGTTTTTTATTTTTTAATGATATATTTTATAAAAAATAAATTTCTTTCAGCGAGTATTGCTTTATATACAAAGCCTTAAAACAATTTGTTTATGTGATCCAAGACGCTGCGATTAGAACCAACATCTTTTGGTCCTTTCAATAATATTTTCATGATTTTAATGTATTATTTTTCAAAAAAACTTGTGATGTTTTAGTACATAAACAAACAATTAAGGTGGCTCAACAATTTTTCATCTATTATTATTATTTTAATTATTAAAACGTGCATTTTGTATCTGTGCTATCTTTTCTTTTATTTCTAACACATCATGGGTTTTATCTGTATAAAAAAAAATTGTTTAATAATTATAACAAGGGCATATATAGTTAGTGGCGTGCATACAAGACTCAATGAAAGTTCATATGAGATCTTTCACCTGGCTAACACAAAAATTAAATTACAAACCTGTATCCATAATCAAGGACCCTTTTGGTACCAGTGTGTTGTGTATATTTCAAACATGTATTATGAAAGTTTCACAACCTACCCATCAACCAAGTTTAAACCCGTTGGCAAAAATGACTATTTTTCTAAAAAATAAAAATAAAAATTCAAACAACAAAGTTTAAATCGAAAACATTTTGACAATCAAATAATAATTCAACCGAAAAATGTTATCATACCATTTAAAGAAGCTTACCAAGGAGAACTTCTCATGGTCAATTTTTTGTTTGAAGGTTGGTATTTTCCCAATGTTTAATTTGTGCTTCATCCTCTTCCTTGAGTTCAATGTCTTCATTATAATATGCCTAACTCCTCTTTTTTTTTCTTTGCATAATCACCAAATATTCCAAACCTAATCCCTTGTTCCCAAGCAACAAATATTTCTCTTTTCAATCTCTTTAGTATTTGTCAAAACCACACCCAAACTTTCAACAAAGTAAATCACACCATACTTTTGAGAATAAAATTAATTAAATTAGTGTCCAAGGCTAAATGAATAATTACAAACTTAACAAGGTTGTATATGCAAAACGACCCTCTTCCCCAACCATTCAACTGTCTACACAGCTAGCAATAACTTCACCCAATCAATGCAATTCTGGTGAAAAAAAACACACTAATTTAATTACTGTGACAAAAAAAGAAAAAAGAAAAAAAAAAAAAGCCAAGACCACATGCTATGTGTTAACACTTTATATTTTAAGAAAGTTGAGGGGGCAAAATGAATAAATGGCGGCAACCATTCTCCATAAATAGTGGAGTTTCTCCTCGAGCCCCCCACAAAACACCATCCAAACCTCTCCTTCTTGGGATTGTTCAGCTGTTTAAGCTGATAAATCTCAAGCACATTGCCATTGGAGGACCTTTTGAAGGATTGTGAGTGTTTAGTTTTGATTGAAGATGAGTGTTGGAGCTGTGCTTTCTTCACTTGTTGTTTGTCTTTGTGCCATTTGTTGTTGCTGCTGCTGCTGCTGGCCATGACTATGGGAAGGCTCTTAGTAAGAGCATTCTCTTCTTTGAGGCTCAGAGGTCTGGGTACCTTCCAAAGAACCAGAGAATCACTTGGAGAGCTGACTCTGGTTTGCTGGATGGCAAGGCTACATATATATATATATATATATATATATCTTTGCTTTTTGATACATCTTTTCTCTGTTTTTCAGTATTTATTCTTCATGTAATTTGTTGGTTGTTTACCAAGATGTGATTTTTTTTTCTTTGTTTAATGGTAACAGGTGGATCTTGTTGGTGGGTACTATGATGCTGGGGATAATGTGAAATTTGGTTTGCCAATGGCTTTCACAATCACAATGATGTCTTGGAGCATTGTGGAATATGGGAAGCAAATGAGTAGGAGTGGAGAGCTTAAGAATGCCATGGAGGCTGTCAAATGGGGCACTGATTACCTTATTAAGGCTCACCCAGAACCCTATGTCCTCTATGGAGAGGTGACATTTCTTTTATTCATTGATTGATGCCTTAACTTAGTATGTATATTAATGTCCTACTTACTAATCTTAAGAGGTAAAATCTCTTTAATGGTTTTTGGTCATGTTTTGTCGTGTATAACTTTGCTTGATATGTAACTGGTTTGTTTTTTTAGTGTTTTACTGTTTGCATCTATCTCAATTCACTCATGAAACTATGTTTTTTCTAGTCTTAATGCAAGAGTCTATAAAGTTTGTTCTGAGGAGACTTCAGAGTCATTCTTTCCTTTGCATTGTCTCATTTTTTCCAAATTCTCAGTCAGAAAATTTCCATCTTCTTTCACCTTTCCACGTTTTCTAGTTAAAAAATATCCATTACTTTTTTTTTAATCATATTTGATTAAGAAACAATGTTTGTTCATGATTCAGCAACAGGTGTTAGTCAAACTAAAGCCAACAATTTTAATTATATGATCCATTTTCAATTAGTTCTTTTTCCCTGATTTGGTGTACTACTAAACAAAGATGATGAATTTATTCAGGTTGTATGATTTCTTTGTGAACAAAAGTTAGTAAAATCTTCCATAATTTGGAGAATTTCTGTGACTAATGAAACTTATTTGACTCAATGATGCTGGGTTGATCAGGTTGGAGATGGCAACAGTGATCACTATTGTTGGCAGAGACCTGAAGACATGACGACAAGCCGTCAAGCTTATCGCATTGATACAAACCACCCCTGGATCAGACTTGGCCGGAGAAACGGCGGCCGCCATGGCTTCAGCCTCAATTGTGTTCAAGCACTCTGATCCTGCCTACTCTAATCAGTTGCTCAACCATGCTAAACAGGTACCTGTTAACAAAACAACTCTAGATATATACTGACATTGTTGCATATTTTTATATATATGTGCACCTAAATAACTTCATATGATTTTTTTTATTTTTTTATTTTTTTTTGCATGTAAAATAAAAATTAGACACTTAAAGATATTTTTATAGTTTCAATGCTTATGATTTGGTTCTAATTATGATTAAGAAAAATGTGTGATGATTGACATTGGGTGACGAAAGACAACTGAGTTAATCTCACATTTCTACTGTAGAACAGGAATAAATGGTAATTTTTGAAAGCCAGAATGCTAGTTAAGTATAATTTGAGAGGTATACATGGAAAAAAAAAAATTCCTAAGAGGGGTATTAATTAACAATTTCTACAAGGGGTAATGTATAAGTTTACTGTGGCGATCTACGTGGGACCCACTTTAGGTGTACTAGTGAGGTCCAGTTGCACGGTAGGACTATTTATGTTTTCCGTGAATTGCGCGCATCACGGAGAGGATGGACGGTTGGGAAATCACGTTCACATGGGATGCTGGTGTCCTCGTGTGTTCCTTAAATGACAGATTTGCCCTTCACTAGTGACTGATACATGGTCCTTATGTTCCAATACCCTGGGCACAACAGTCATTTTTCATTCTAAGCAGGCTTTGAGATTCTGTTTGGAGTTGATGAAGGTTCACCATTGTTTTTTGAGTCCTATGTTACTAAATCTGCATTAGATTTGTACACTCATCTTCATTAAATTTTGTGATTATGCCACAATTTGTGCTCATTTAATTGTTTATATGTTATATGTGATTTTGTTTAATTACTAATTCAATTCTCTCATTGAATTCACAGCTCTTTGAGTTTGCGGACAAGTACAGGTCAAAGTATGATAGAAGTATCACCGTTGCTCAGGATTACTACCAATCTATTAGTGGATACATGGTGAGTTAGTGTATCATGTTAATGTATCACTGTGAAGTTGTTATCAATCATCTCACTGTGTTGCATTGTTCTGTAGGATGAGCTCCTGTGGGCTGCTGCATGGCTTTACCAAGCCACAGATGAAAACTACTACCTTGATTATCTTGCCAACAATGCCGATGAATTCGGTGGCACTGGATGGGCTATAACTGAGTTCGGATGGGATGTAAAGTTCGCCGGTGTGCAGGTTCTCGCATCGAAGGTATTGATTGTTCTTGTGTTGATAACTTTTTTCACTCTTGTCATTGGCTTTAATTTGTTTTCTTATCCATTCATGTAGTTCCTGCTGCAAGGGAAGGCTGCACATCACTCATCAGTATTAGAGAGGTACAAGCAAAAGGCAGAGAATTTCATGTGTTCATGTATCGGAAAAGGTGTTCGCAATGTTCAGAGGACACCGGGAGGCTTGTTATTCTGGCAGCGATGGAATAATCTTCAGTTTGTAACAAGCTCTGCCTTCCTGCTAACTGTCTACTCTGATTACCTCACTTCTTCTGGCCAGAAAGCACAATGTGCTAATCGAATTGCGCCGCCTTCTGAGCTCTTATCCTTTGCCAAGTCTCAGGTACATTCACATTTGATTTCAATTAATTAATAGAACACATTTCTTCATTTAATTTGAATGTTTGCATTCTTCAGGTAGATTACATTCTTGGAGACAATCCAAGAGCCACAAGCTACATGGTTGGCTACGGAAGAACGTATCCACAACAAGTACACCACCGGGGCTCTTCGATTGTCTCTATCAAAGCCAATCCTTCATTTGTGAGTTGCAGAGGTGGTTACCAAACTTGGTTCAGCCGTAAGGCCAGTGATCCTAACCTCCTAGATGGTGCCATTGTTGGTGGCCCTGACGCTTATGATGATTTTGCCGATGAGAGGCACAACTATGAGCAAACTGAACCTGCTACCTATAACAATGCTCCGTTGCTTGGTGTACTCGCTCGCCTCAATGTCGGTAATGCCGGATTAAACCAATTACTTCCAGGTATGCAGATTAAACCAACATTATAATTTTTCAAGCTTATAAACATCAACATGAATGAACACACGCCATAACCAGTTTCTTTTCTCTGTTAATCTATTTGCAGTGATGATTAATACCAAGCCTGTCAATTCTCCTGCTCCTTCAGGTACCTTATAAAATTTGTTTATGATTCTCATTAGTCTTGTTGTTTCTGAATTTTGATTATTTTGGTGCAGTTGCTAAGGTATCACCACCTTTGAGTATCACACAAACTGTAACAACATCATGGAATGCAAATGGAAAGACATACTATAGGTACTCCACCATTTTGACAAACAAAGCATCAAAGACTGTGAAGAACCTCAAGATTTCAATATCTAAGCTTTATGGCCCTCTCTGGGGTCTTAGAAACTCCGGCAATGGTTATGAATTCCCTGCATGGATTGACTCCTTGCCTGCTGGAAAGAGCTTTGAGTTTGTGTACATCCACTCTGCTTCTCCAGCTGAAATTTGGGTCTCAGAGTATACACTGGTTTGAAGTCTCTTCTGAAACTAACAAGGATTGTTTATGCACAGTCCTCAGCCAGGTTCTTTTTGCAGCCGTCTTTCTCAACATTTATGGTATTTGGTTAGAAAGTTCAATAATAATGTGAGGAATTATGGTGAAAGGAGTGAAGAGACATTTGAGAGTGCTCATCCTCTTTCATCATTGCCTCCATTTTTAGATATGTATTTGTACTCATGGTATGGCTAGGACTGAACAAAGCTCAAAGATTGTTTGACTTGTTATTCATTAGCTTTGGTCTTTTTAGCGTTCGTTGTATTTATGGAAATCTGTAGTCATATTGGCTTTTAATTTTATTATTTCCCAAATTTCTTATATTTTTATGTTTTGAGAAATGATTTAAGCATGAAGGAGAACAGCAAATTACAAAAATCATGGATGTACTCTCCCTTTGATTTTTAATAAATGTGTTTGTCCATTGTGAAAGAAAAATAAATAACAAATCATGATGAAAGCATTTAATCCCTTGATTTTTTTTATATAAAAATTGATAAACCGCAAATTTATTGAAAAAGAAACAGTACAAACTAGCACAGTACGAATAAATTAGGAAAAAAATAGAAGCTCTCATCAGAGGTGAGGCACAAAAACATAACTAAAAGTATAAATATGGAAAAAATAGCGAAAAAGATAAACCAGCTTTTGTAGACGAAAGCCACCAACAAGAACATAAGTCTACAAAGCTGTGAGTAGAAAGCTCTACTCCAGAGTTAGATTAGAATTTGGTTTACAGAATTATTAGATACCCTACGCTGATAAAATTGATTGAGTGCTTGATCTTTCTGAGTAGCCTCTGCAAGAGTCTGCTAATAATTATAAACAGTGGCAGTGGCACTCTTAAAATTGTGTTGTGATAGTAACTGATGTAGAAATTTAGAAGCTTCTTATTTGACCAGTAAACTTAGAGATAACTATAAATTGACAAATTTTATTGAATTAAAAAAAAACTACATTTATGAAGAACAAATTATTTTATTGTATTTATTTGTAAAATTTACTGAAATTTTTGTTCGTAATTGAAATCTTTCTCTCGATTCTAACCGAGGAAAAAAGATATGGACCTGGCTCATTAAATTTAAAACCAATTTTAATAAATTTATTTAATAAAATAATTTAACACGTTGGTGTTTATCCAAAAAAACTCATGTGAGTGCCTTAGCTAACAACCACTGGTTTAGTAGTAATCACCTGGTAATGGGTGAGAAAGCAGGGTTCGAAGTGTTATTGAAATACTTATAAACAGGCGGAGCTATAGGTTGTATAGAAGGGGGTGAACTATATACTTAAAAAAAAATTCAATTAATAAAATTTTTATAAATGAAAATTTTAAAATTTAAACTAATACGGATAAACTTGTATTTAAAAGTGATATATTTGGAAAGTAATAAATTTTATTTAAACTACGATTTAAATTAATAATCTTTTTTAGTAGATTAACTATTTATTTTTTATTAAATTATAAAATTTACTTTAAATACTCCTCAAATCTCTAAAACAATCGTCATTAATAACTTACGAACATATTAACAAAAATTCTTTTTAAAAATCACAAACTCAACATCCAAAAAAAAATCTCACAAATAAAAAAACAACAAAACAAACAAAATCGTTCTAACTCAAAAACATAGTTTCACCTCCTAGAAAAAAATCGATGAGATATTTAAGAGGGTTATTTGTCAAAATCACCAATGATTTACATTAGTAAAAATAAATAACATTAAATAAATTTTATCACAAGTTTTCTATAGTAAATAAACCACAATTCGTTAGAATTTTACCATACGTTACTCTAATGGTTTGACAAATAAAAATTATTCACTAATTATATATATATAAATAAATGAATAATAAATAAGTAAATAATTGAAGAATGATGCCTTGCTCTTCAAGAATAAGGGCCCTTTTTCTTCACACTGCTCCTCAGTTCTCCTCTGTGATCGATTCTCAGCTCTCTCGATCTCAGACGATGGCGATGGATGGCGGGCGTCTTGTGCGGATGTGCATCGAATCCGCCAGCGCCGATGCCGGCAGCGTGGAGCGGTGGCGGAGGCAGCGTCGCACGCTGGAGCGCCTCCCTGCCCACCTTGCAGACGCCCTTCTCCGCAGCCTCCGCCATCGCCGCCTTTTGTTCCCATCGTTGCTTGAGTTCGTTCTCCATTCCCTTTTCTCTTTGACTAGCAATCAACTTCTCAAGCAAACATGGCTATGATTTTGCTAACCTTGATTTCCTTATGATGAAGGGGAATTCATCAATTTTAATAGTTTTGAATCGAAATGGAAATTATTCGATTGATTGAAAAGGAGCTGTGTTTTATGTAGAGTATTCCAGCATTGTGTCGAGGTTGTTGAGCTGAACGGAGAGAGCAGCGTGGACGCAGAGTGGATGGTGTATTTGGGTGCCTTCCGTCACCTGCGCTGTCTTAATCTCGCAGACTGCAGGGGTGTCAACAATTCAGCACTTTGGGCGGTTACTGGTATGATGTTTGATCCTCAAGATGCCTTTTTTTTTCCTCCTTTGTCATGGATATATAAGATATTCATCTGCATTGCTTTCCTTCCAAAGTGGTACTGCTATTGCAATTATTAAGAACAAAACAAGCAAAAGATAGTTCATTCATTTATAATGAGTTGCCTTTTTTATTTCTTATCTTGAATGCGGAGTGGTGGATGACTTCTGTGTAATTGTTGAAGAGTAGAATGATCACTATTGACTCCAAATGCACTTGCATATTGTTTGGATGGAAATAATCCATCTTGTGAAAGGATTATTAGCAACCCAATTTGGACCTGTAAGATGCTGATGTGTATAACTTTAGTGACAATTGGGAACATGCATAATAACTAATATGTTTGCTCACTTCTTGTCATACATTACTTTGCCAATTTATAGAGATATGTAACTTATAAGACTAACTTCAAATGATTTTTGGAGAAGCTTTTGGCACTAATCCCTCTGTTGGATTAGAAGGCTTGAATCAACAGTCCTGCTAGCTTACCTCTATAGAGTTGTTGATGCAAACAAGTAGTTAATTTAGGTTTATTCAAGGTGGGGGGAAGACTGTTAAAATAAATGGGACACTTAAGAATACCATAAACTGAGACCAGAAAGAAAGTCTTGATTGCTGGCTATTTATAGGAGGTCTATATCTATTAGGGGAAAATGGTTCCTTCATATCCAAAAGAGAGGCGGGATTCCTGATAGTTACACTTTAAGAACTGGAAGCCAAGCTGGGATGGGCATGCCGTTATCAGCTTTTCTGGAAAGGTGTCAATTATAATACGTTAATGATGGTCCATCCTGTATGCAATTTGCGTCAGCTCTCAATGTGGATGGTACTGTTGTTGCTGTGGACTGTAATCTTGTTGGTGGAATTGTGGTTGTAAGCGAATTATTTTTGCTATAGTTTGGTTGGATTGAAGAAATGATATATTACGGCATAGTTGTTCCTGCACCTGCCCAAAACACTTGATGGAAAGATATGAGTTAGAATTTGGATATGCAACCTAATAGAATAAGACTGACAATTGACATGTAAAAATGTCCTAGTGGCTGCAGAATAAGCAAGAAACAATGAGCCTCCTTTCTTTGTCTTCTAGATGAACTAGACACCAACATTTCTGTCTATATATAAAAAAGGTAGACTTGAATATAGATTTCTTTTATCACTACTATTCCTTCAATATATGCAACTTTTGAAGGAAACATGTATGAATCTGACTTGCAGATACTTTCTATTGATTATCTGATATGATAATATGTTTTTTTGTGTTTATCTGTTAGGCATGAATTGTTTGAAGGAGTTCGACTTGTCAAGATGCTCAAGAATAACTGATGACGGAATTAATCATTTATTGTCCATTCCAAATTTGGAGAAGCTATTTATTTCAGAAACAGGGTTGACCACTGATGGAGCAATGCTTATCTGTTCGTTTAAAAATCTCACCATGTTGGATATGGGAGGGTTGCCTGTCACTGATAAGGCACTGTTTTCACTACAGGTACACCTTTGTGATTCTCAGAAGACCTCTAGTTGTATAACTGAGTTTGCACTTCTAGCCTTCTTTTTAAAACAATATGAAATTGCACTAGGTCGAAAAGATGGTAGGCTGCATTTTATCTTTCCAATTTATGGGACACTATTGAATCAGTTGACTACAGAAGTGTGTATTGATTCTGTTGGTTCAGATATCACAGTTTTGATTTAGTTTTATGTGAATTACCATTTTTTGCTCTTATTTGTAAGAATTTGTTGGTGTCTGAGATTCTCTTCATGTTGATTTTGTAGGTATTGACTCGGCTTGAGTACTTGGATTTATGGGGCAGTAAAATTTCAGATGATGGGGCCACTATCCTGAAAATGTTTCCCAGATTGAGTTTCCTGAATCTAGCTTGGACAAATGTCACAAAGGTGCCATACATTCCTTCTATTGCTAGCTTAAACATGAGTAATTGTGTTATCCACTCTATCTCCCCTAGAGATGCCTCAAAACATGCCCCTTTGTCGAAGCTTCTTGTTCATGGTGCTACTTTTGCTGATGTTGGTGAAGTTTTCTCAAAGTTGGAAGGTAGCTATATGACGTTCTTGGATATATCACACTCTTCTATTCACAGTTTCTGTTTCTTGGATAATTTGAAAGAACTTCAGCATTTGGATCTGAGTGCTACCACAATAACAGATGATTTAGTGGGGCATGTTGCTCATATTGGAGGAAATTTAAGATTGCTAAATCTCAATAATACCAAGATCACCTCCCTTGGATTGCCTGTGTTGGCTGGTTCTGTTAATAACCTTCAGACATTATTGTTGTCTCACACATCAATTGATGATACAGCTCTCTCATATATTAGTATGCTGCCTTCTCTACTCGTGTTGGATTTGAGTTACACAAATGTTAAAGGTAATAGTATCTCTTCATATATTGTGTTTTTCCGCCCCTCTTTACAAAAAGCTTGGCTTGTGCTTTAATGATTGTGATTCTTGCTGTTTTTGAAGGTTTTATTGATTGGAACAGAGAAGGCTTGGATAAAATACACTCTCTGAGTCTGCTTCAGAATCTTATTCATTTGGAAAGTTTGAATTTGGAAGATACACTGCTGAGAGATGATGCAATCCAACCCTTGTCTCTTTTACGAGAACTGAAGTATTTATATCTAAAGAGTGACTTCTTGTCAGACATCTCTCTACATGCAGTGTCCTCTCTCCCAAAGTTGGAATTTCTAGGTTTCCGCGGTGGAGTATTAACTGATTACGGTCTTTTTGTTTTTATATACCCAAATCAATGCTTAGCACACTAGATGTGAGAGGATGCTGGCTCTTAACTAATGATGCACTTTCATCATTCTGTAAAATGCACCCAAGATTGGAGGTGAGACACGAACAGATTCAAATGCTTAATGCAGACCAAAGTCTCAGCCACAATGCTGCTACTTCATCTGCCTCACCGTTAAAATTTAGACAGAAAAGAGAAAAAATGTTACATTCACCAGGCAGATACCCGAATGTGATATATGCAGGTAACAATGTTCTTGTGCACTACTACTACATGCATTCTTGATGCTATTTATTTTTCTTCATGCTAAGACATGAATCCATTTGGTGTTGCTCTTGAAACAGATGAAAGGATAAAGTACAGTCGAGAAGAGTTGTTCGAATTACAACTTTCACCGCTGGCAGATCCTTCTCTCTGTCACCCAGATAAACTACCTCAAATACTCAGGAGGGACTGAGCAAGATTTCAAAGATGTCTAGGGTCAACCTGCTTTAAATGTACAACATTTTATTCTGACAATGGAGTTGGACCTCCATGCTGATTCAAGTGAATTAGTCATTCCGCAGGTAAATATTTGTCTAGAGTATAGCAAGTTACAAATTCTGTCTTGGTAGGACATCTATTTCTATTGCTATTAAATTAATAAATGATAATGAAGAGAAATGGTTAATAGTGGGGGTTCCTTTGTTTTTGTGTAGTCATATAGGATAATGTATGAGCTTTGTAGAATGGCAATTTCCGGGAAATCTTAGTTAAGGTAACATGTACATATATACATAGTCTTCTGAGTTGCCATATGCCTTTATACAAATTTTCAGTCATGCAACATGCAATGACTTGTGTCTTCAGTGTTCAAGTTAAGTTCATCATGCATAAGGGTTCTCATTTACTGTATTATAAACCTTGGTAGATAAATACTTTTTACAGCCTCATGCATGCTCAATGAGCCACCTTCATAAGACCAACGCCCCTCACCTTCACAACAATCAGGAATCCATGCCATAAGCTCCTCCTCTCCTAACTTCACCTCTCACCACTCTTTTGCACGAGTATAAATAACACACCATAGGCCTCTTTACTGCAATCAAATCAATACTTCTACTACTAATAACAAGTGCTACGTTTCTATTGTTTACTAATATTTCTCATGGCTCACCACTTTGTTGCATCTTTCGTAGCAGCGCTGCTTCTCATAGCCTCGTCTTCACTTAAGTCTGATGCGGCTCCACCATGCCCGCAAATAGTGCAGATGATGACGGTGTGCACGCCATACCTGGCCAATAGAGCTCCATCCCCATTTGGGCCATGCTGCACTACTGTGGCAGCCCTGGGCAGAAGTGCCCCGACTCAAGCCGATCGTGTGGCTGTGTGCAACTGCCTCAAGGGCGTTAGTCCTCGCTTCCCCAATGTCGACTCCTCTCGTGCTTCCTCTCTTCCCAGCCTCTGCGGCGTTACCATCAACTTCACCATCACTCCTTTCATCGACTGCCACATGTATTCTCTTGATCTCCCTTTGGCTTTCTTTCTTCTATTATTTGGGTTCATTAAGAAAGTGCTTATTTTTCATATACATATATTGATATATATATATATATATATAGGGTTTATTTTATGTGTATGTATGGACGTGTATGTGAAAGTTTGATGATGTGTTTGGCTTTGTATGGCAGGATTCCAGCAGTTTAGAAGGGAGCAAATGAGCAATGGAGAGAGAGGGAAGGGAATCAGATTGTGAGGATAGTGTTTGCACTTGTATTTATGTTTTCGAATAATGGAGTCATTGGCCTAAGTTCCAATGTTATCCTTGAGATGTAGCAAGCTTGGTTGGGCTTTGATTTAGTTGGTATTGAGTACTATCTCTTCTTTAAAGGCTTTGATCTTTCACTTATATTTACAGATGCAGTGATGGTTATTTTGCATGAAGGAAAGAAAGACTTTGTACTGTTTCTCAATAAATTAAAAAGAAAAATCAGGACATTTGTCCTGCCTCATTAATATGAATTTTCAGAACCTTTTTAAAACTAATAGAATACAATCAATGTTCCTCGCTAGTTTATCAAGTGAAAGTTTTGCATCAACCCTGAAAGTTTTGCATCTAACCCTTATAAAATTTATTTTTAATATGTAGTTTTACTTCTAGAAATTAAGTTAATTATTTTGGTAGTTAATCCAGAGATACATAAAAAATATCAACTGCCCGTGGAACAATCATACTAACATATATATGATGTAATTCTCATCATATAAACCTGATTAATTATTTTACTTCCGGAGGACATGTATGTAAGAAATTTAAATTTTGAATAAAAATATAGAAAATTATCCACTTCAATAAAGGGTATATATGTAATTTTATTCATTTTCTAAATTCGAAGACTAACTAGACCGATTCCAACTCGAATCGGTTCACCCATTATGTATATATACCTCTCTCGGTCCGCGAAATTCCAAACCGCCTTCTTATTATTAAGATCGATCGAAATCCAAAAGACAAAAAAGGCTTCTCCGAAACCCTAGAAACGACGAGGCCTCATCAATGGCGATCTACCAAATTTTCGTCAAGCTCCTCGATGGCCGAACACAGTGCCTCCAGATTCCCCACGCCGACCGTCTCCGGTGAAGCTCTAAAGCGCTCTCTTTTCTCGAAAACCAAGATTCCTCTCCGATTCCAGCGCCTCGTCTCCGGATCGAGAGAAATCCTTGATGAAACCTCTATCTCGGCCTCCAGCGATGGCCTCTTCCCTTCGTGCGTTTTGCTCCTTCGTCTCCGCGGTGGCAAGGGTGGGTTTGGGTCATTGCTCCGTGGCGCTGCGACCAAAGCAGGGAGGAAGACCAATAATTTTGATGCGTGCCGAGACATGAGCGGACGCCGACTACGCCATGTGAATGCTGAGAAGCGGCTCGAGGAGTGGCGCGCTGAGGCTAAGGACCGGAAGCTTGAGAAGCTCGCGGAGGAGTTCTTGAAGAAGAAGGCCAAGGAGGTCAAGCAGAAGAATACTGGGAGACGTTGACAAGTATATTGAGAAGTACCGGGAGGACGCCGCAAGGTGTATGGAGGAAGTCGATGAGTCAGTGCGGCAGTCCTTTGTACTTTACAGGGAATCGAAGAGGAAGGTGCGGCCTTTAACCAATCCCGATTCAAAGCGCTTGAAAATATGGTGAGTTTGTCGGGTTCTCTTGGATTGATTTGTATTTCGGATAAAAAATTTCACTTATTTTTGTGCGAAGTTTGCTAACTGGGTTTAATGTTGTTGTTGTTGTAGGCTGGGCAAGAAGACACTGGATGACAGTGATAGTGATATGGATAGTGATGAGGATGATGAGGAAAAAGATGATGAGGAAAAAGAGGATGAGGAATCTGTGGTGAGTGATGATAAGGTGTCTGAGATTGAAGCTAAGGAGAGAGAGGGTAGTGGGGGATCAGTTACATTTGGTCAGTCGGATGGAGAATCGTCTGGTGGATGTTCAGGGAAGAGTAATTTGGAAGAAGAGGATGTCAAGTGTCTGGACGCTGCTGAAGAGGATAAAGGATGCAAACAAAGTTATGCTGGTTTGGATGATTCTGTTGAGGCTGAGAAGAAAATAGTGGAATTTGTTGAGGAGAGTGTGGTGGTTTCTAGTGTGGAGACTCAGGAGCTGAAACCAGTTGCAGAGAGGGTAGATGAATGTGAATCTGTTACCAAAGAGATTGTTGAACAGAGTGTTGATGTTCCGGGATTAGAGGAGCCATTGAACCTTTGAGAATTTCAACTTAGCAGCAGAATTGGAGGTAAATGGATATGGTCTCTTCTCTCAGATTTGTATTTACTTCCTTTTTACATTGGATGCCTAGGCTTTTAACTGTTTAAACTATCATGGCAACAAGAAAACCTAAAACGTTATTGTCGTATTATGTTATATTGAATTCTTTGATAGAAGCAGGCGTATTAACAATTACAAGAATAAACACCTTTTAGCAGATGCACTTTTCAAAATAATTAGATTTGGCCTTGTTTGCGTCCATCCTATGCTACATTGACTATTTGTATAGGAAGAATGTGATAGCTTTTAAATAAATTCTAATTTAGTCTGCGTTATAAACTTTTTCCTTTGAAAGTTTATTTGCATGAAACTGTTGAATAACTCTCTTGGATGGGCGGTCATTCACACAACTTTTGTTTGGTTGATTTGGAATTATTTTTAGTTGTCAACATTAGATCTTGTATTTTCTTACATGCCACATTTTGATGCTGAATTGTTTTTTCGTTGGTAGTGGGTGAGAAGAGACAGATTATGGTTAGTGTCAATCAACCTGTGCAATAGTTTAAAAGAGGGACAGTTAATATTCTTGTGAAATTTTGAAACGATATCTAGTTTCTAGGTTTTCTTGGATTGCATGCCGAAAGAGGAAAAATAACTGGTGTTCTTGTTTTCAAGAATTTCAAGCAATGGATGCAAATTGCGGAGTATGTTTACTCAAACATTAGTTGATGGCAAGCGGCCTTGCTATGGGATTAACATAAAGAATAATATCGTTTTACTGGATTGAGAAATGCATTTATTTAAGTGTTTTGGCAAAAATTAAATAGAAACAAGCTGCAGAATTATTATGCTATCAAATGATTTAAAATTTATATTTAGTAGAGAAAGAACTGTTAGTTGTTTTCTATATATACATATGTATTATAATTACACTGTTGAATTGCTTTTTTTACTTGATTTTTATCAGAATGTTTAAGCATTTATTTTCTCAATCGACAAGTCATTTTGTCTTGTATAGCAAGTGACAAATCCCTGACTAAATACTTGTTGTTTCCTTAGACCCAAACTATAGCATGCCCATTTTATTTTGCTGGTGGTGGTTGTTATTTTTCCAGGATAATGTATTCCATATATTTTTTAAAATGGTAAATTTGTCAAGGTTAATTTATTCTATCTGGTAGATGAACTTATGTAAAACCACTTAACCATTGAATTGATTGCATTCTGTGGTTCACCTACCTGGCCACTGCAATCTTGGTAGTTAGTTGTGCAACTGCTTTTATTCAAGCTTGTTATGACTCACAATGAATGGTTTTCTTGTAGTCACTTGGAATGGAAAGACTAAAAGCCGAGCTTCAAGCGAAGGGACTCAAATGTGGCGGTACTCTGTCAGAGCGCGCCGCGAGACTTTTCCTTCTGAAGACCACTCCCCTTGATAAGTTGCCGAAGAAGTTGCTTGCCAGGCCTCCATGTACTATCAAATGAAGAAGACTATACACCACTTCTTCTTTCTTGTTTAAACTTTAAACCAGTGACTCATATGCTTGTAAATCAGTGAATTCTCCTCTCTGCTGCTATGCTTTGTAACTCTGTATTCTATATGATGGAACTTAAACTTGTTTGTTCTCCACATTCTTTTTATTCTTATTCTTATTATTATTATTATTTGGATTTGAATTGAAAGAAACATATGAAAACATGCTAAATACACCCAGGAAAATACAGCAAAATGATTATTGGATGAATTATGACAAATCTCATAATAATATCATTATCTCCAGCATTTAATTAGAGTGAAGCAATTGGTTGCATTGTTCCTAAGTTGAGTTCCATCACGTGGCTAAACAAATCCATCCAAACCATTTCAGAATGGTTTGGCGGGAAACTAGAATACGATCCTCCATTCACCCAAACCTCTCTTTCGTGCAAAAGCCCACTATATAATGAAGAGAGCCTCTCCCCTCTTTCGCGTTCTCAAAGTCTCTCACAATCTAATAAGCTCGAGCTCTCTCTCTCTCTTTCTCTCGTTCTCCCCATTTCCCCTCTTTCCCCTTCCGCTCTCCCAATCCTCCCCTTGCTTTGCTCTTCCCCATGGATCCGTCTTCTCACTTTCCCATCTAGGGTTTCCTTCTCCCTTCTGTGCTCAAACCCTAGATCGATTAATACTGCTGGTTTTCTTCGTCGGGAGTAATGGCTGATAATTTCGAGGATGACGGTGAGCAGACCGTGACGATCGATGAGTATATCAAGGGACTCGAGGATGAGGAGCTGGTATTTGCTTGTTTTGTTTTGTTTTTATTTTTTTAGTTTGATGTGTCGATTTTTTCCTCTTTTTTTTCTTTTCTCTAAATTTGGGATGATTTTATTGTGGAAATGTTGAGGTCGTGCTTGTTTTTTGGAAACCCTAGGAGGCTGATTTGGTGTTGGGAGGGGATGAGGGCAAGGAGTGTACATACTCAAAGGGTTACATGAAAAGGCAGGCGATTTTCTCATGCCTAACTTGCGCCCCAGCTGGGTAATACTGGGGTTTGCACTGCTTGCAGCCTTTCCTGCCATGATGGCCATGAGGTAGCCATTGTTTCTTGTTCCATCATTTCTTTGTAAGATCTTGTCATCCTGTGGCTTGAGAATCCTAATCTTAGTTGCCATCTGTTAGTTTCATGTGCGTCTTAAGCTTTGTTTCTTATTTATTTATTTATTTTTTATATTCTTATGAGGCTCTAGGACTGCTCTGGATGCTGTCAGTTGATCCATGTCCAGGATGCATTCTCAAACTTTAGCTTCAGTTTTTCTTGGCGATTTTTGGCATTTATTCTTTGGCTATGTTTCCATGCTGTCTATTTAGTTAAATTATTTTCACCTTAAGTATTTTAACCTTAAGCTTTGCTTTGGCTATGCGTGGTTAGCCTTACCTAATGGATTTTTAAAATTCTGATATGGTATCCTAATCAAGTAAAAGTTCTGTATATCTGTGTGTAAAATCCACCTTTGCACTCAAACCATGCTAAATTCTGTATGTTCATAAGACACTGGCCTTACATATTGCAACTTGCATATGTCAACCGTGCCGAGCTTGTGAGCAGACTCAACAAGAGTAACTTCCCATCCATCCTAGGAAGTCCTCCTTTTATTTTCTTTACTCATTTCAATATTCTTTTGCATAAATAATAACTCAAGTTTATACCTTCTAGAGTAACTAATAGTCTCACATCAGGTGATTTGATAAATATGAATCGAAAATATAAAAGTCTAGGTCTCCCATCCTATTAGTTTAAGCTTTTGGGTTGAACTGAGTTCAGCTGATATGTATTTTATTTGCATTTAACAATACTGAATTTCTACCAGCGCAAGTGCGTGTGCGGACACACACATTAAAAGAGATAAAACTATTCTTTTGCTTACCCTAGAAGGGCTGTTCCTTCTTTTGAGTTGCACACGTCAAATAGGCATATTTCTGTAAATTTCTGGTATTATATGTTTTTCTTATGCACCATATTAATAGGTGGGGTATGTGTGATATGGGCCACGTATCTCCCTGCTTTATATTATTCTTTTTCAGTTTCTCAGAAAGAATTGGCCTATTCTTGAATGTTGTCTGTTCTATTGTATTATTCCCGTAATATGACACTTAGGATCTTTTTCTAGCTTTGTCTCCATGCTCACAATGGTTTTAAATAGTTGTGCTAATATTCTGTAAGTAAATAACTTCGTTATTTAAATTTTAGACCCTGTTTTTTTCCCTTTATGCTTGCCTTTCATGAACTTGACTTTGATTGTGTGGGAATAAGGTTGTGGAGCTGTGGACCAAGAGAAAGTTCAGATGTGACTGCGGAAATTCAAAGTTTGGGGAGCTCTTCTGCAAACTTTGTCCAAGTAAAGACCCTGAAAATGTTGACAACTCATATAACAAGAACTTTACAGGTTCTTATTGCATATGTGGCCGCCCTTACCCTGATCCAAATGCTGAAGAGCAGGTTGAGATGATACAATGCTGTATCTGTGAAGATTGGTTTCATGAGAACCACCTTGGCCTCAACTCTATTGAAGAGGTTCTTTCTTCTAACATTATTGTGTTCTGACATTATTGTGTTCTTGGAATGTGTTGTTTTTCCTGTTCCACACTTGGAAAATGCATTTTTGAAATTCTTTGGTTCTTATAATCTCATTAGCAAAGTTAAATGACTGTGGAAAAGTGGAAAATTTTTCAGACAATGGTTTTTAGTAGTGCTTTTTGTTTTAATTTCACTATTCAGCCGCAAGCTTCTTGTTACATGCTGTAAAATCGCTGCTGCTGTTGCTTCCTTTTCAGATACCTAGAGATGAGGAGGGAGAACCAACATATGAAGAGTTCATCTGCCAAGATTGTGCACTTAGTTTCTCGTTCTTAAAACTTTATCCTTCATCTATCTGGGCTACCTTGAGGCAGAAGAATCCAGTGATAAGCACAGATGAAGTAAGTTTGAAGCAACATGACTCGTCAATGCAAACACATTTTGAAACTGAAAATGGCAATGGTGCTGAGTGTATGATGGAATGTTTGAGTAAGCATGCTCAATCTAAGGTTGTGGCCACTGAAGATTCCTTACATGGAGAAAATACAAGTGGTTTGAGTTCAGAAAAGGCTTCTGACATAGCTCCTTGTTCTGAAAGCATTCTTGGCCTAACAACTGATATAGTTCCTAGTTCTGAAAACATTCTTGGCCGGACACCTGTTATAGCTCCTAGTTCTGAAAGCATTCTTGGCCAAACACCTGATGTAGCTCCTAGTTCTGAAAGCTTCCTTGGCCAAACCCCTGATATAGATCCTAGTTCTGAAAGCATCCTTGGCCAAACACCTGATATAGCTCCTAGTTCTGAAAGTTTCCTTGGCCAAACCCCTGATATAGCTCCTAGTTCTGAAAGCATTCTTGGCCAAACATCTGATATAGCTTGTAGTTCTGAATGCATTCTAGGCAAGGCAAACTGATATATCTCCAAGTTCTGAATGTATTCTTGGTGAACCACCTGCGCTAGCTGCAACTTCTGACTGCATTCTTGGCACCGACATAAATACCATATCCATTGACATGGGGGAGAGGAAACCTTTGTTTCTTTCCAAGAAATGGAGAGATCTTCTCTGCAGATGTAAAACTTGTTCTGATTTCTATAAGCAGAAGGATATTAACTATATAATTGACAGTGAGGATTCACTTGAAGAATATGAGAAAATGGCAAAGCAGAAGAGGGAGGAGAATTTACAGAATCAGGAAGGAGCTGAATTAAACTTTCTTGATAAATTGGGTCATGTTCAAAAGATTGAACTCTTGAGTGGCATTGCTGACATGAAGAACGAACTCCGGTCCTTCATGGTATGCCTTCTTGCTGAGTACTTTTCATGTTTTTTGTTTTATTGGCCTCTTGGTCCTAAGGCCCTCATGTCTATTTCCATTTAGGGGCCGTTTGGTTTGCGGTAATGTAGAAAGATTACCATGTGTTACGTGGTAATCTAAAAATATTACCACGTTTGGTATTGCACCGGTGGTAATCTGGATGGTAATATCACATTACCAACTTATAAATATTACTAAGAAGGTTGGTAATCCTATTACCATAAAATTTGGTGTCTATCTTGGATTACCGTGGTAATCTTATAACTTTTTATATTTTAACAAATTGATTACCATGGCAACCAAACATAACAATGAATTATTTCCGGTAGTAAGAGTTCCTAACCAAACATGGTTATATCAAATTACTGCAAAATTCCCAACCATATAACATTCCCACTCATATTACCATGGTAATCTTGTTATGTGGTAATATGTCATTACCACGAACCAAATGGCCTCTTAATCTAAATAATATGTTCTTCTATGTGATGACTTTTCCTTTCCCTCTAATTCTTTGGAGTACATTTGAGAAATGCATCTGCTACTACAAAGTTGTGCTTTTTTATGAGTTTGACCTGACTATTTGAAATATAGCCCAGGAAGTTGAGTTGGATTATCTTGTTTTCTTGGTAACTACTGATGCAATTATGCATTAATATCTTTATCTTTTCACTGGAGGTAATAGACAATGGACACTTCAGAAATTTACATGATAATTTTGAAAATGTCCATTAAGGTATTGGGAAAGCCTGAGATTTTATGGTTTTCATAGACAATGAAGATTGCAGGATTCATGTCTTGAGTATTAGCTAGATGGCCCAAGTCTCCGCCTCTATATTATCCTGGTGCTTGATAGCAGAGTTCGTTGGAACAATATAAGTTGCACAAATACTTTGTTAGCATTGACTTGTAAGTGTCCTTGCTTAACTTAGAATGTTGCTGGAATATATTCTTTTTTGAGTTAAAAACATAGATAATGAAGATTGCTGGTTTGACAATAAATTTATGTTGCTGGTGCACAAATGGGAATTAAATAAAGAGCTTGCCACAATATGGCGTTTAGTATCTTTTGAAATATGATCCTTAGTTTTGTTGATGTGAAAAGCAAAATCGAATTCTAGTTTTTAAGCAATTTCAGCTTATGCTACCTAAAATACATGTAATTGATTAAAGACTAGAGAAAAATGTGATCAATCACATGTTCCATGGTGTTTTTTTAGTGTTTTTCCTCTGGTTAAGCTTGAATGACAATGAGAGGGAGTTTCAGACTGTTGAATCAATATTTTTTTTCAAATTTGAGTTGAGTGATGAAACGATTTTTTATGTAGTTTAGGATTTGGGGTGCGTGACTATGGATATTAAAACTTACAAAAAATCCACCTCTACGAAGTTCTGATTATACAATTCCTTTCCTGGAGTGGAAGTATTGGCAGATGGTTGGAAATATCCTCTCCATGTTGTAGTGTTAGGAGTTTGTACCAGTATAGATTGTTCTTTTTGAAATGCTAGTAGGGAAGGGAAATCAGCTATTTGTTTTAATATGGAAAGAGGTCATCAATCTATGTGAGTTCATAAATCAATCCTAATTTATTTTGACAGTTATTTTATTGACTGAGTTTCTACTTTGTCCCATGACTTTTATATGTTGGGTTCCTTTTTTGAAACCTATGGTTATGTTAAGATATTTAGTATTGGGCTATTATACTTCATATCATGGTCATAGTTTGTTAGTCAAGATATTTGGTATTATTATTTATGAAATGTTTAATAGAGTAATGTTAATCTGGGTTAATAAATTAACCATTATTGATGAGTCATGCAATGTCAAAACCTATGGTTAACTTTTCCGTTTGTTTAAATATGCCATGCATTTTAGGCTTTTAGCCACTCATGATCAATTAATGGGGTTTTGGTTCGGGTCAAAGATTTTGATTTACCAACTCAATTTTCTGCAATCATTTGCGTATATAATTTTTTGTTAGTATGCTCTGGTATTGTTATTTCCTTACAAATACTTTTTCATGAATATTTATTATACTTGCATCAACTTGATGGTTTTCTGTTGAGTCCTTCATTTGTATATACTCTATTTTCTTCTGCCTTCATGTGCATTTAAACCAAGGCATCATGGATGTTTGACCTTTTTTAAATATTGCATGCATTTGCATTTATGAAACTGAAGCTAATTGATATTTAATTAGGTTCTATCATCTGTTTCTTCTAGGTTTTCAAGAATATTTGTAGGATCACTTCTCAAATCTTCTTAGGACAATCCTGAAACAATTTAATATCCTTCAAAATTATTGTTTCATTGTTTATTAATTGGGTAGATCTAATGTATTTGTTGTCAATTTATTTTTAATTAGTCATCATGTTCTTTACCAGTTTGACTTGTTATGTTTCGTTGACATAACCTTTTTTTCTTGTCAACATTAAGTTTGTAATTTGTCTGTTTGCAAGTAATTCTGTGAAAATTGAAACAGAATGGTGCTTCACCCATAAATTCTTTATAAAGATAAAATATTCAACATGACTCTTCTCTACTGTATAATCAATTTATCATGCCAAATTCTTCTCTTTGATTTGGAGGGAATCCTGTGTGAATTGTTGCTACCAGAACAAATATTGCTATCTAAGGAACACACTGCCCTTTTGTGAGTAGCAAATTCTTGATCTTAGTAATGCTGGTTATGTTTTCTTTTCTCCCATATTTTCAGAGGTATTATCTATAGCATGCGTTAGTTTGTTGAAATCGTTCATATTGTAAATTGGCATAACAAATGACTGTTGTATTACCTTTTTTGTATTTTTATCTTGGAGGGACAGAACATGTTTATGTTAGTTAGTTATTAGTTATTATTCCTCAATATTCCACTCTTGCTTTGCCTGTGAGCTGAAAGAAGGTTCCTCCCAATATCTGTATACTTTCCTGATGGGAGATATGTTTATTGCTGCCTACATCCAATGTGAAAACATATAAATTCTCCTCAGTGAATATGTTGCGATATCAAAACATCTCAAACTTATTAACTTATATCAAATAGAAAACACATTGGTAGTATTATTTATGTTCACATAAATCATACATAAATCAGTGGTAGGGAAGAGCTATTTATTGACCTCCATGATTTAACCTTGTAAAGTAGAAAGCCTTTCTATTTGTGACAGACTTTACTATTCAAAATTTCTTGGTGGCTGTCACATTCTATGCTTAATTTTTCCCACTGAAAAATTGAAAATAATGAAAAGTTACGAGATCTTTGTTATTAGTTCTCCGAAGATGCTTAGATTCTTTATTATTAGTTCCCCCGAAGATGCTTGATTCTTTAGGAGCCTTTGTAAGTTTTCTGGCACTAAAGGCAACAAGTTAACTCATAGATGCTGTCCTCATACTTTTAGATGGAAGAGGGTCCCAGATGTAACAATTATGTTCTTATTTCACATTTAAATAGCTAGCAAATTTTTTCCTGTTTGCAGTATGATTTTACAGGCTGTTCTGCTTCAAGCAAATACCTTCCAAACCACTTGAGAGTTGGAGGATCTATTTCATTATTAGATGATCAGCATCATGATTGTGGTCATTATTTTATGACCATTTAGTTCTAATATTCTCAATGCAAAGCTAAGATGCAAACAAGAAAAATGGTAATATCAAGCAGCACTTGATTTATGGGCCATCTTTAGTCCTAATTGGGAGCGTTAGATGAAGAACCAAATGCCTTTTGTTTCAGGTTTGACCGTTGCTGAATTGCTTTCCATTTTTTCTCTGAAATGGGAAGATATTCTTCTTCTTTTGTCTGCTGCCCTTAGAGTACATTGTCCCTTCCTGTCTTTGTAATGAAGAATCTTAACCATATAACCACATGCACTTGTGTCGTGTAACCTGCACAACTTGTTTGTTTTGATTCAATTGTCAAAACAGTCATGTTGCCCAGCATTTGCCTACCCAATTTGATCAAAATAAATAGTATTTTATCTGATTCTTCTTAAGATTCTTGGTCAAGATAATGCTTGTTATGCCAGATTTTATGGCAGATTGTATACATCTGAGAGAATCCTTTGTTTGTGTTTTGGGTGTTGTCCATGAATGAGAGAGTTTATTGGTGTGTTTCTTTAGGCTTCAACATGCTTGGATATAGACTTAATTTGTCACACAAATGATGCCATCTAGAGAGATGAATTGGACTAATTGCTGAGTATTCTGCATGCAGGAATCCTTTGACTCATCTAAACCAGTCACATCAGCAGACATACAAGGAGTCTTTGAAAATCTGGCCAAGAAGAAGAAGCAAAGGCTAGAATAAGTTAAATCAAAATTTGCAAATCTTTTCCTTCAGAAAACTCAATGCATCTAACTTCTGTTGAAATCTGGTGGAGAGCAAGACCATGCTTGTTTGTACATTTAATTAGGGTAAAGTTTGCCTGCATAAACATGTTTGAATGTTCTGGATTATCTATTTCAAATAGTTGATATCAGATATATCAAGACTTTGCCGTGATACTGATGACTATATAATTTTAAGTCGTGTGTTTGTAAGACTAAGCTTGAATCAACAGCATTCTGTATCATGTAAAATGGTTTAAATTATCATCTAATATCTGCCCATATTAATTTCAACTATTGAAACTTATATTGTTTTCTCTTTACTATTTCCATTTTTGTAGCAGTTCTCTAAACAATCATACAATTTCTTCTGATTATGTATTTAGGTAATCAACATATTCAAATGATCTTGTTAGCCAGCAATGCATTAGGGCTTACGTGATATGACACGCTCATGTTTCCTAAAGGACACTAGAATTGCTGCATTTATCAATTGTCTATAGCTTATTTTATCTTGTTTTGTTTATTACTGATTACTGACTAGCGCTAAGCTGAGCATCTGTATCTTTCTTGAGACTCAATCAGGCCCCTTCATTTGAGTACCTTCTTTGTCGTTAATATGTGAACAGTGTTATAAACCTTCACACTAGTGCCCGTAACACCCGGAATATGATTGAAAAGGCCTCCATTCCTTTACAACTTTATTCTTTATTTTGTCACACTTTTTATTTCTTTTTTGTTTAAAATGGTCACCCTAGATGAAGCTAAGCCATGCTACTTCTCTACTCTAATACTTCACCAATGTGTGATTAAGATTCTTATTGCAAGTTGGTTGTTAATTAGTTCTAATAGTCTTTGAACCAACGTCATGGATTGGCCCCCACCACGTGTATTCTTCTTTAGACAAGGTTGAATGTTGAAACTTAAACCATATAATAATTGTTATCATCTTTGACACCAATCTTTGTCTTACCCATACTATAATCTCATACTCATACTCATTACTTTGAGCCTCAACTAAATCACCATTCTTTTTCTTCTTCTTCTTCTTCTTCTTCTTCTTCTTCTTCTTCTTTTTTGTTGTTAGAGAGTCATGGGAAACTGCATGGAAACATGCTCACCACCATGGTACCAAGAAGACATAAAAGAGAAAGAATGGTGTGGCCTTGAGAAGGATGGTGTTTTTAAGGTTAAGGTAGTACTGACAAGAAGAGAGCTTGAATGGTTGATGCTCCAGCTTAAAGATAAAAGGGAGAGAAGGTTACATGATTTGGTGATGGAGATAGATAGAGAGAGGAGACAATCTATGAAGGTTCAAAAATGGACACCTGCTTTGGCTAGTATCATGGAGTCTCCAGAATTCCAAACTTTTGAAACAACCACTTGATCTCTTTCTGTGTGTCTGTCTCATCATGGTTTGAGTTATACTACTGATCTAGTTTGTGTGATTTGTGTTTGTTTGTGAGTTAATATAGATCTGAGAATGAGAGTTGCTGATCCCTTTTCTTTTCTTCAAGTATATATTTTTTTTTACTTGCTTAATTTGTGTGATGATTGTCTTTTGTTTCTTTATCATGGTGTGTGTTTGTTTCTATTTAAAGTTAAATGCATATATGGTGGACTTACGTACTATTGTTTCTGCTTTTGCAATTTTGATTTTATTTTTCATCCCTTTTATTTATTTTTAAATATTTATCATTAATTCCATGGAATTGTTTTTAATAGATAATTAAGTAGGTTCAAATAATGCTTACAAAGGTCATTAATTCCATGAATTATAATTTTGTTAAATAAAAAAAAAATTATAGAGGGAGATATAAAGATAATAAAGGGAAACTGAAACAAAGCCATTGGTATCCTACTGTGACCTGAACTAGGATAGATTAGATAAAAAAAAAGGGGGTTAAAATAGTTACTTAAAATTGTTTTGAAATCTTCCCTTTTTATTTAAAAAAGAATAGACAAAATACTTTTTAAAACCTACAGTAAAAGCCTAGAGTAATTTAAAGATAAATCAACATAAGAGATATATTCAAAAAGCTTTAATACTTAAGATAAACTAGATAATAGGAAAAGTAGATTGATTATGATTTATGACCAAATCAAATCCATGTAACAAATATAAGTCAAACAGTTACTTTCCTTGTAGAAAATAAGTAAAGCACCCTTTAATTATCTAAAGCCATTTCAGATCCCTTTCTTTCATGAATGGGAAAGGAACATTGTTGGTCTGATGTGAAACTTCAGTAACATAGACTGTGTCAACAAAGTTCATCAATCAATTTCACTTTAAAAAGACATGCAATTGCATTATATATATCAAAATTTGAGGTTATTTAAGTTTCAAAGGTCTCACTTAGACGCGTTTTGCTTATCCTAGAGTGGTTGTTTACTTGTCTCTATCTTATAATAGTGTGTTCTTAGTCTTAGTCAAGATCAAACTCTCTCTTGATTAAGTTAAGTTCCTTTCATTGCCAAGCTTCTCTCTTTCTAAATTAAAGTCACTTGAATGAGCCTTTTTTCTACTAAAAGTAAAGTCTCTTGGTTAATCATAACATGTAATTTTATTAGAAAGTTTAATATCATAACCTGCATGAACAAATAATTAAGAGAAAAAAAAAACAACACCAAAAACATACAAAGCGAAATCATGGCACTAGAGGATTATAACAACTCTAGGTAGGCAAATTACAAAATTTTTATATTTTAACCACTCGTAATTGTGAATTTGACATCATTGTTATATATATATATATATATATATTGACGATTCTTAACTACTGCAAAGCACTCATATACACTCACAGAAATGATCAAGAGTGTAACACTTATACGTCATGCTCCCTCTCTGATGATGTATTCCATTGGTCCTTTTTTTTAATTATTTTTTTAATTTTTTTTTATTTTATAGAAAAGAGTAGTTTTTAATTTAATTAAACATTGGTTAGAGTTCAAATGAGACTTGGTAAAACGATAGTGATGGCAGTGCTTAGTTTGATGGAATCAGTCAATTGTTGAAGTCTCAAACATGAGACATGCTTGTTGTTATATGTAGTCAATAAATGAAAATTTCTAGTCTTTCAAGTGATACAAATATACATATTGACTCTTGAGTCTTCAAGTTTGATTTCTTTAGGCTGCCATTTGTTTCTGAGTGATTACTAAATACTAGCTAATTGGACAGAAACATCTCTTTTAAAACGTTTAATAATAATTTAATAATTTCTCAAAAATAAAATAATCAAATAATATGCATATATATATATATATATATATATAAATTAGTTAATGAATGAAACAATGATACATATTTTTTTTTAAAAAATGACCTAAAATATCTCATTTAATGACTTGATTTTGAATGTTTTCAGTCAGTCGAGCTTCTGAAATATGGTGAAATTACATATTGAGCTTCATCCCTTCTTCATAATTAAAAAGTTAGAAAACAAACAGGTCCTTCCCTAAAGTCCTTGGAATTCAAAGTCCTTGTTTTTATTTCTTGAGAAAGACTTAACAGACTCATGAGAAGCATGCATGTTGTTTACCCCACAATTAATGGCCATTCTTTGTCATTTGGCTGAATTATTTGTTAATAATAGAGGAAGCACCAAGTCACCTTTCTTGCAAAAAATTAAATTCAATATAAATGAAATCAATATTATTGAAACAATGAAAACCTTTAATATATAAAAATTTTTATATATATATATATATATATATAATTTTAATTAGTCTAGCTATGTTAATGTTTATTTGAGCTTAGATAGGGATAATTAAGGATATTTGTAATTAAATATGTTAGAGAGTACAAAGAAAGATAGGCTTATGAAAGATCTA
>NC_052475.1:22840972-22900515 GCF_009730915.1 Dioscorea cayenensis subsp. rotundata | reverse complement strand
TTTTTTTAATTTACAATAAAAGCACAACTAAAATTAATTATGGCCCAAGTGGACTGGTACCATTAGGCCCATGGGCCGTTTAAAGGTGGCCCATTAACGTTGAATTCCCGCGCTGATATAACCGTTGGCTTTCATAGTCTCTTGCCCTCGAAACTCTCTTGTTGGCCGCCATGGCTGCTGCTGCTCCTCCTCCTCCTCCTCCCTCTAAGCGACAAAAGAAAAGCCATGGAGATGAGGATGGGAAGAAGAGTTCCCCTCTGATAGTCTTCGCCCACGGTGCTGGAGCTCCATCCACTTCCGAATGGATGGTTAGGTCTGTGTTTTCCCCTTTTTTGTTTCCTCCTTGTCACAAGGCCATCACTACTCTGATGTTCTCTTATAAGCGTTCTGTTATTTCTGATTTTTTTTTTTCATGTGGTATGGCTCCATTCCTTTGAATAGATTATGTATTTGTCAGTGATTTGTGATTGTTTTGCTAAGTATGATTTCTTGATTTGATGCCTTTGTGATAAAATTGCTTTGTGAAATGAATATTGCATTTGTGCTATTAATTGTTCGCTGGAGTATTCAGCGTGGTTTTTGGTACTAGGGTTTATGGTGGTGGCTCTCTCTGGTACAGGATTTCAGAGAAGGATAACACTAAATTTGAGAATAAATTCACATGCTCTGGAACTACCAAGCTTTAAACTAGTCATTATAAATGAAGTGTTCAGTGTTTATTGCTTTTTTATCAGCAGAGTGTTCATCCTATATCCCAAACTAAAAGATAGATGCTGATTTTTATACTGTGATTTCAGGTTATAGTTTGAAATTATATAGTTTTCTCTTTTGGAAAAGTAACTTGCTTTACCCCCAATTTTATTGAAAGAAAAAAGAAGTGGAGAAGAAAGCAATAAGGAAATCTAAAACTAGAATGCTGATACTTGTTGAAATTTGTGATTTTCGATAGTTCATTGCGGCCTTTTTTCCTTGAAAAAATTGTCTTTTGCTGTCCCCTGTTAACCAGTCTACTCCTCTCTCCATCCTGTTCTCAATAAGGGCCACAAAAATTTTAACAATTTAAAGGTCGGAAAGCATGTATTTATTTTCTTATTTGCGTCTATTTATCTAAAAGGAATGGCTTCATGGCTTCAAATTTTGAAGATGTCCTCATTCTTCTGTGTATTACCTAATGAACTTTTGTAATCGTAAGAGTAATTTTTAATGATTTATCAGAGAGTTTGTTTTTCATGCACCCTTGTTTTACTGCAAAATCATGCAATGTGCATACGGAAGCTCTATTGATCTGGAGAGTATGGTATGATACCTTGAAACACGTAATATTCTGGTCAACTCATGCATAATCAATTCCATATTTTAAAATTCTGTTGCAGATGGAAGGAAATGCTAGGAGAGGCATTGGGTGCTGTTGAAGTGGTGACCTTTGACTATCCATGTGAGTTCAGTGATTTTTTTCTTAACAATTTCAACTATGCAATCTAGTTTAATTTGAACATGATGAATGATGGATACTATCATCATATGTTTTTTAAATCTTATATAAGGTATTCTTGATCCTCAATATTCTAGCAGAGAACAATGTTTGATGCCTAGGAATATGACTGCCATTGGCCAAATTGATGATCAGCAAATTCATAAAATTTTGAAAGAAAGCTGTTATAGATAATCTAACTTTTAAGATTCAGCTTCCCTGATCTAGTGACCAGGACTAGTTGTCCTTAAAATATAAATTTATAACGAATTGAGTTGATTTCTTCATAGACATCGCTGGTGGGAAGCGGAGAGCCCCTCCTAAGGCAGAAAAGTTAGTTGATCATCACCATAATGTTATCAAGGATGCAGTGAAAAAACATCCTGGTCATCCTCTAATTTTGGTTGGGAAATCCATGGGTTCTAGGTAATTTCCTTTCTGCTGGATATTTGTATTGAGGCCAATTTTATTTTCTTATACGTACCGGGAAGTTTCTTGCATCTGATTAATGTATCGAATGCTCAGAGTCAGCTGCATGGTTGCTACTGCAGAAGAACTCAATGTTGCAGCAGTCATTTGCTTGGGTTATCCATTAAAGGTATGATTGGTTCCCAAGTTAATTTCTCATATCATAAATTGCAGTATGTTGAGTAAAATCATTGCAAAGGTTTATGATATTTAGATGTTCTGTATTTCGGTAAATAACCAGTGTTTTGATTTTCTTTTGCTCATTTATCTTCATCCTGAACACAGAATATCTTTACTTTGCTGCTCTTTAACAACCTCATTTGGTCGACCTAAACCCATTTCTTAAATTGTAAAGGGTCTCAAGGGCGCAGTACGAGATGAAACTCTGTTGCAGCTAAGGGTTCCGGTGATGTTTGTTCAGGTAAGTAAGGAGATTGATATATTAATTGTTTTTTACTATCAATCAACTATATAATCTTTAAGTTTTAATGACTGGTATTTATTTGTAGGGAAATAAAGATGGTTTATGCCCACTAAACATGCTGGCAACCGTCCTGAAGAAGATGAAATCTGTGAATGAGTTGTATGTTATTGATGGTGGAGATCATTCTTTCAAAATAGGGAAGAAAATCTTACAGTCAACTGGGAGAAGCCAAGCTGAAGCTGAAACTGAAGCAGTTCATGCAATTGCTAATTTTGTCATGAAGTCTATTGAAGAGACCACCTGATCCTAAAATTACCTGCAGCTAATGTAATGTTCCTAAAGAAGTAAACTGTTCTAACTTAAACCATTAATCCTGTAATCCAGTTAAGTATTTTGATGTTTTGTTAGAATTTTTGGAAGAGAAATGCAGTTGAATGAGAATTTAGAGATAAAATCTCATCAGTTCCAAACTTAAAAACAATGTTATCATAGATGGTCTACATCAAAATTACTCAAAATAATCAAAAAGAAAAGAAAAGGCATTTAGAACCAGAACAACAGTTACTCAGGCTTGGTTGCTAAGAAGAACATCCTTGTATGGTGTAGGGACTGGCAGTGGAGCTGGAGCTTGAACTGGAACAGGAACGGGAACTGGCCTTGTTTCCTCTCTTGGGTGTACCACTGGCTTCTTTCTCCTTGTATTCTCCTCCAAGATCAAGGGAATTCTACCCTCCCTGTTCCTGCTCAACCTTTCTTGGGCGCCACCTCTAAGCTTCTCCAGCCCCAATCCATCCATTTGCTGCATCTTGAACACCTTCACTACATTCATCAACCCCCCAACTATAAACAACAAGCTTCCAAATATGGACAGCCAGGTCCAGCTCCTCCCCTACATAAATAATTATCCATCAAGCACTAATTAAGCTTCAATGTTTATATTATATCTTACTATCCAGAGCTACATTAATTACCAGTATCTTGAATTCATGGCTTTCATGCTTGTTGAATATACCACCAACTAAGAAGAGCAAACTCCCAAAGAGAGAAGGAACCTGAACACTCTTCTGAAGGATCTGGAGTTGCCCATCAGCTCTTTCATAAATCTGGCAAGCATCATGGATGGATCCAATGAGCCAGAATACTGGACCAACAATCAGCATGCTCATGGCATACTTTTCCAGTCTGTAGTTGTACCCTTTCTCTGTCTACTTTGCAATTAATACAAAAAGAAAAAAAAAAGTTGAAAAAGTTTAACTTATTAATATTTCTTGCTCATTATGTTCAGTATAAGAAGACATTAAACAAACAAACCTGAATGAAAAAGAAGAGGATGGATAGAAAGAAAAGGATGGAACCAAGCAAGTGAACTAAAGGAACAGCAAACTCCACAAGTAGTAACTGGACATCAAGGGCAGCAAGAGAGAGGCAGTAGTCAATCCCAGC
Organism: Dioscorea cayenensis subsp. rotundata; assembly: GCF_009730915.1. Taxonomy (NCBI): domain Eukaryota; kingdom Viridiplantae; phylum Streptophyta; class Magnoliopsida; order Dioscoreales; family Dioscoreaceae; genus Dioscorea; species Dioscorea cayenensis. The sequence continues at coordinate 22,896,709 of NC_052475.1, read as the reverse complement.
CAAATGAGCAACAAGATCATGAACGTTCACTAATGCAACAGTGGTGATCCCTATCAAAAGGATGACAAGGCCAGACTTCGCGTCTTGGGATGAGAACTGAGCTGCAGAGCCGCCGAGGAGGAGGACGGCGGCGAAGACGTAGAGGGCGGCGTTTATGTATTCCCAGCGGTTGCGTGAACGGCGGAGGCTGTAGGCGCGGCACTCCCGGGAAGTTGCAAGTTTCACCATTGTAGATAAATTTGGAGATGAAGATGGTGATGGAGTTGAGATTGGAAGGGAGGAGATGAGTGGGGATTGGGACCGGGTTTTTGGGAGATAGAAAAGGGCAAGGGGGTTGATACGTGGCGACGTGCATGGTGTTCCATGCAAGCCCGGGTGGTGATTTTATTTTTTTGGGTATGGTGCTATTGTTGATAATGGCTTGCTGGATCTTGTGGTTGGTTCGTAACAGCAAACAGTCTTTGTTGTTGTCGTGTTTAAATACTAAAAGGACACGTGTGGAAATAATTAGAATGAGCATGTGAATTTATGTGATATATCAATTTCATATTCACTTATAACGCCTCATTAAACGAGTAAATTTTTTTCACATTTTTATCAAAAAAAAAAAAAAATGATGAGCTGACTTGATGTCGAAGTTTGTTATTATGACCTTTGATTTAAAAAATTCACTCTAATTACTGAGGTATCATATATATGTGTGTATTAGTTTCTTCCACTCATATGGTTGTTAACAAATTATTTTATTTTTTATAAAAGTATACCTGGTACTCATGAAAGTTTTAAATGGTGTAAGTGGAAGAGGTTTTGATATATAATTTCTCCAAATATTATTTTATTATTGATAAAATGAATAAACAAAAAAATTTAAAAAAAAATACATATTAAAATCAAATGAAATTTGATGGATGAAAATCATTAATATAGTTGTATTTCAATCTTGTCCTCTTCAATGTGATAAGAATCTGTTAGTTTCTATTAAAAAAACAGAAACAATTGATCTTCACTTCACGTATTTGTTTATTTATTTGTGAATAAACAAGTACAGTAAAAGATAGTACATGAAATTGTTTTGATTTTATAAATTCTGACTATATTAATTGGTTTATTTTCCTCAAATCAAAGAGCAAAATTTGCATTAAATCTTTTTTTCAATTTATACACTTCCAAAATGATCTTCAAATGACTTATTAACTACACAATTTATTTGGAAATGCTGATGCTGATCATTCATATAAAATATTAAAGCTGCCAACTATAAAATCTACTCAATCAATTTGTTTTTCATTTTTTCTGAACAAAGGGATTTATTCTTTAAACCTCACTTTTCCACTTGTCTGATCCCACAATGAACAACCATGTGCCAAGAAGCCAAATAAAATAAAATAAAACCCAGAGTCAATTACAAATGTACACACAGTTCAATTCTGCCATGATTTATTTCCCATCTTAATTAATATATTTTCTATTAATTACTTCGTCTGTTTTGAACCTAAACAAACAATATCTTCAGGTTCTTTTAATTGAAGCAATACATTTGTTTAGCAAACATAACATAGTCATACAATTTCTATTTGTAACTCATTCTCACAAGATTTTTTCTAAAATAAAATAGATAATTCACTCCTTTATTAAAAGCCGCAGGTTCTCACAACGAGAAATTTTAAATTTTCTCATTGCCATCCTGTTCCAGGGATCCAAATTTAACTCCATTCTTCTCCAAATCCATCTTATTATCAGTTTCTTCATGATCACCCTTATGTTTCCTGTACATGCAGTACAATATAATCTGAAGAAGACCCATGGGACTTCCTAGAATATTTGGTGCCTGACAATTTTTTAAAATATTAATTAGTTAGCAAAAATTAATTAAAATACAATCTTCTTATTTCATTCATCAAGTAATTAACTTACTGCCAGGAAAAGATCATGGCCTAAAAACCCATAAGCCAACCACAGAGAACTTGCAAGACAGGAGAAGAATGACAAATAGAATGGCATGAACTCAACACTCTTGGTCTTGATCACCCTTTTCTGCATTAAATTTCCAAGTTATCAAATTAGTTTTCTTTAAAATTAAAAAAATAAACATTCAAAAAAGAATTCATCAGAGAGCTCACCACAGCTACTAATGGAGAACCATACATGCCTACTGAAGCTACCAGTCCCACACTGCCGACGAGAAGTTTCCGGTGATAGTGATCATGCAATGCGAAACTTGATACAAATGCAGTAATAGAGGATACAGCTATCACAACCATTAACATTAATGAAGCAATCTTCTGCATATTTATGCAGTGATTGTATATTATATTAATAAATAGATTTCAAAACAAATTACTGAAGGATAAATTAATTGAGCTTGCCTTGTTTTGAGCTGAAGAGAACCATATGTATATGAAGATGAATGAGAGCTCAAATATTATGCCTAATCCATTGATGGTGATTAGAAGGAAGTTTTCCCAGCCAGAACTGACCACTGGGAAACCATACCAAGTATATAATAGGCAATTGAACAGAGCTATGATGTATGGAATACATGAAAACTCTTCGGTACTACGTTTCGCTATCACCCTTTTAAAAGTTAATCTGCAGAAACATCAAAAGAAAATTAAAAAAATGATTGAGAGCTTTTAGAAACATTAATCAAGTTTTTCTATTGGTATTTTCAGGGAAGAAAAATTACATTGGTGCTGTGTAAAGGAGTAAAGCAGCTGCATTGCCTGTAAAACAATGTAAAGGTTTAATTAATCATAGTTAGTGTCTTATAAAGACTAGAGGGTGGTGCACTTAGAATTCGAGTTTGAAAGAAGAAACTAAGTATACCCATTACTCCTACTATGAAGTGCAAGAGTACTAAGAGACCCATTGTCTGAGTTTGATTGTGCAGAGGATCAAAAACAATATCAAGTCTATATATAGACAAAGGAAGTAAGCTTTTAAAAGTACATCGGTCATTTGATTGGTGGAGGATATAAGGTGTCTTTCTGTTTTTTTTTCAATCTTAGTGACAGCAAATTTTTCGATATTATGTATTACTTACAGCTGAATTGGGAGTACCATTTAATTCTGAATTACTGAATCTATACTATTCCTTTTGTCTTTGTTCTTATTTGTTCCAATGTTTTGTGAGGAATTCTCTAAAAAGAATCAAATGTGCAAATGTGCATCAATTCTATTCTGCTAATATTCATGTGGCTGAGTTTTTGACACTGCTTTAACCATGCTTATGAGAAAAGCAACTTCACAACTCTTATCACAATATTTTAGTGTATCTGATTCCTTTAAACATGATATTCCCATCATGTATTGTTTCATTTCCATCCTCCAAGAATAATATGCCTTGCAATATACTTGTTGCTTAATTGCTGAAATTCTATAAACTTCATGATGCTTCTTTACTGTTATCCATATAACTACAAAATCTTAGTGGTGTTTTGGATTTCCATACAAGTACTCTTTTAGAATTAAACGATTTCATGGACTTGCGTTTGAATCCACATCATAGACCACTAGATGAAGATTTGTTTAGCATTAATTAATTGAGTAAAATAAAAGATCCTCTAAAATAGTAAATCCATATGGAAACAACACCACATCCTTAATTAAAAACAAAGATGGCCACACTAAGCTCTTAAATTAACATCCCAATCACATAACGTCTGTGCTTTTAAAAGCCATTGGAGAGTTAAGTTTCATTCTCATTTTAAACATCATTTATTCATTGAAATATATATATATATATATATATGGGAAAACATCATCAAAACATCATTATTCATTGGCTAAGTGATCCAATAGCACTCAGTGTTTTTTTACTGTTTTGAACACTATTTATTACTGTACATGAATCATCATAACTTTCAAATGCAAATCTATACACCTCTAAATTTTAGGGACATTTTTAGATGATGTGTCCGCTATATATATATATATATATAAAAAGCACTATGTAAGTCTTTGATTAGCGTGAACTTTTGATTGGCTATAAACTTGTTTCGTTTGGTTTGGTGGACATCACTAAGCAAGATGATCTCATTTAATAAGTAAAGTTAACAGGTCTTATGGTATTCATTCTATATCTTACTTTATTATTTTACTTTGATGTGTAACGTGGTTCAACTACTTTCAAAATTATTTTTAAAAAAAATAACAGATAACAGATAACCCAAAATATAGATTTGGTTCTATCTTAAAGAAACGTTAACTCATCCCACTTCAAAAACCAAGCAACAAATAAGTTGAATCCAATTCTCATGTGACAGCCATCCACTCAATTTGAAATTACCAAACTAGTTTGTTCATAAAACAGATTAAAAATAAAACCATGGTCCTCTTTGTCATATTAGTTTCTTTAATCTCACTTATGTTCGCTTCCCAACTAGAACGAGCAATATATACATTTTTTTTTAATGGAAAAACCACCCAAACAACATTAAAGAGAAAAAATAAATAAATACAAATATACAAATATTTCTGTGGAAGAGGTGTGGGCTCATAGTGGTTCAATCTCAAACTTTGTCTGCGTGTCCTTGGTGGCGTCATTGTTAGAGTTATTGTGTGGCATGCTTGGCTTGTTAGGAATGATTGCATGTTTATTGAGGTCTCTTTATCATCACATTCTATTATTTCAAAGGTTGCTCACGTATTGATCTTGTGGTTTTCTGCAGTCACTATTTCCCAGTAGGTGAAGTTTGTGGAGCACACTTCTACTATCCGTCGCAGTTTGCCGTTCTTGGGGCTTCGTGGTGATCCCACCGGTCGAGATGCTCCCTGTGAGGGGGACTCTGTTTAGGGTATGGGGTAGTTCATCTGTGTCAGGGTATTCTAGCTTGTTGTTTCGGCCTTGGGTGTGGTCTTTTGTGCCCAATCTAATGGGTTTGTTTTGTTTTGCTGTTGGTTATTTTGACGGCTAAGTTTGGTGGGTGTTGTATCGTTCTTTCTTACTTTTTAATACATGTGATTTATCCACTTTTTAAAAAAAACATATTTTGTTAAATTGAAAAGTAAGAAAAATAATTGTTTGTATTTTTACAAATAAAAAATAAAAATTTAATGAATTCAAGATGATAGGAAATTGGATGGGCCAACTATTATTAATGCCAATTATCAATATATATAAAGAGACAGCGTAAAGATTATATATATATATCAAATAAAATACTAATTAACCATTCAAACTAAAAGAGCTGTACTGTTATATCATTTGCTTGATTTTTCAAAATAGTACTTACTTTTGTCATAATTGCTTTTGTTAGATACAATGTCATAAAAAAATGTTTCTTTTCTTAAATATTGTGATTTTAGGTATAAACAGTGTTATACAGGTGTGCATGTGTTCTTTGCCACTGCTCAAACAAAGGAAAAGGAAAAGGAAATTACTTTGGGGTGATGTTTTAAATATTATTTGTCATCTCTTCTTTTAATTTTTTATTTAAAACATATTTTTATTTTTTTTATTTACTTTAAAATATTTTTCTTTATTTATATTACATATTATTATTATTATTATTATTATTATTAGTGGAAATTACCAAAAACACCCTCTAAGTTTGCATTATTGCCAAAAACACCCCGTTAGTTTTGCACTCCCCAAAAACCCCTTCTTTTTTATTTCCATGCTTTTCAACCCCCCAAAGCATGTAACGGATGTCAACTGGTGTTATTTTAAAAATTTTTATGGACAAAAATGCCTCTGCAGTAGGAAAGTCGTGATCGTACCCATTTCGGCGGTATGAGAGGAAGTGGGGGGTTATTCCGTAGGGTAACCCCAAGAGAGGAATTTACTGGAGCCTTGTAGTTATTTTTTCTCAACTAGAGTCTTCAGTTAAACCATTTCCAGTCGCCTCCGAGTTGTCTCTACTGGCGCATCTCAGTAATTCAGCTTTTTCCCTTTCCACCAGAGATCTCGAAGGAGAAGTCCCCAGCGCAAGTAGTTGGCATTTCATCAGTTTGCAAACTAAGGTATTGAGTATGGTTTTATGTTAACCTGCTACTATTACAAAGAAAGATTTTTCGGTTTTGTTTTGTGCTCCTGTTTTTGTTGGAAGATATTGAAGTCTGCGGTGGGATTTCTCTGTTGGGAGATTTCTCGGCTAGGGTTTTGTGTTGTTTTGCTTTACATGCCTATACACTATCGAAAATAGTTTTTTTCGATTGTTATGATTTAGTGTAATATTTATAATGTACAATTCCCCTTTCATTTGATATGGTTTCAGACTTTTAAAAATGAGGTTTACACTTAACAAAATGAAATGTTCTGAGCTTTAAATGTTGTTGTCTCGTTTAAGTATTGTTGTCTCGTTTAATAAACTAGTTCTCTATTTAACAAATTATATCTCCGCTTTATCAATCGAATATTTACTGCTTAAAAATTTTATATTTCCGCTAATGTGTTGTTATTGTCGCGAGCTTTTGACTATGGCGGTCAACCCTAGTTAATAGGGCGATGCTATTTGACACCTGTAGTGGAGACCTTAGTTGAACCGAAGATAACATGACCTCGACACTCGGAGATCATCCGAAGGACACTCGTTTGCAGTATTCACTGAGCTGGAAGCTATCTACCAAGAGAGGGCCCTTCTTGATTCTCTATTGCAAAGGTACAATGGCCGCACTAATAAATTCAGGATCGGGAAAAGCTCGCTGAGTTTCGAGCCTCGAGATGTGGCCCTCGTTCTTGGTACGCGTTGCTAGATGACGACGCAGTTGTGTTTAGAAGAATAAAAATCCGATCAGGGTTCGAAGGTAGGTATTTATCAAAAACCTACGAGAGACACAGAGACTCCATCAAGAGCGCTCTTGTCCAACTTGTTCGATAGAGGGGGGAAGAAGAAAATTTTATCAAACTCCTGATTGTGTACCTCATGGGTACTGTCCTTTTTCCAAATACATCATGTTCGTTTCCGAACTGGATCGTTGATTATGTCGATGATCTACCCGCCATGGGGCGATCACGCACGGGCGCAGCGACGTACGTGGTCGATGGAGGACATTGCACGCGCACCGTCGAGCTGCAAGATAGATGCTGTCGGGAAGAAGACCAACACGGGATATATTATAGGGTGCTCGGTCACGCTTAACGTGATGGTTTTCTACGAGTGGACCGAGCGGGGAAAAGAAAGTCCGATTCAGCAAGATCCCAAGGATGCTCGTGCTACGGTGAAAGTAGTTACCGGAGCAAGCGACGGTAGAAACCAACTTGTCATCGTCGAAGGAAAAAGAGGTAATAAATCATGGACAATGTTTAACATAAGTCTTTGATGTTTAAACATTGTATTTAGCGTTTAAATGTGTTATTTACTGTGTAAAATTTATTATTAAAGGTTTTAAACATTGTGTTTTTCCGTTTAAATAAATTCGATAATGTTTAATATATAAAAACTATGTTTTAACTTTTAGTTGTTATAGTTTAAACCGAATGATTTCTAATGAAATTGTTTGGTTTACATATGTTAGTTTCTGAAACTGGTTCCGGAGAGTCTGAAGAAGAAATATATGTTGGGAGCCAACCGACGGAGGGATGCTATTGCTCGGAACCACTTGCCGAGGCGGGATGAGAGAGGCAGCCTCATCGTGCGCGCTCGACCCCATTCCTCGTACTTTCCGCCCCACCACGCGCACGCATTCCTCGACGCCCGGAGAAGCCCTCCCCACCACGCGGATTGCAGCACCCCCTACCACGACAACGAGCAGTTCTCCCGATGCGGTAGCCACCGACCATGGCGGGCCCTCCGACCGTGGCAGCCCCACCAGCGACATTAGGCGAAGATGTCACTGCAACTCTTTACGCAGCGCGTGCGGATATTGATGACCGAGTTTCCTCTTCTTGTCGCCGTGTCGAGACTCGGAAGGACGTTCATCAATCGATCGCGCCCGTCCCCTCCAAACAACTGAAGCACCCGGGACGAACGAGGCGCTAGGGAATTTGACGACGACTGACATCATCGGGAGGTGGTCATTCCAAGATGGCCACATTCAAGAGACTTGCGAAAAGAGGAGAACAATATCGCCTCTGTTTCCACCGCCGGTGCGACGATGAAACAATAGCAAAACCATCGGCGCGGATGCTCGTTATCGAGTCATGCCGCCGTTGATGACATGGCCATGACGGTGGAGGACATCGTAGATGATGTAACCGTCGCCGCGGTGCAAAAGATCGTTAACTCTCTTGTTAACGAAATCCACGACCCGTGGGAACTGGCGCCGAGATTGCGGCATCAAAGACGGACACAATCCTCAAGAACAAGAACAAGCTAAGGATTTGTCTCCGATGATGCCGTTGTCGTGGCCACTGGTCGAGAAGATAGTTGATTCTGCTGCCGGGTGCGGCGGTGGCCGATCGCACTGCGTCGGGGACACAATCCCACAACAACAAAAACCATGTAAGGATATGTCTGCGGTTGATGCTATCGCCGTCGTCCCCGCATCAAAGCCAGACACAATCCCACAACAAGAACAACCACGTAAGGATGTGTCCGCGGTTGATGTTGTCACCGTCATCCCTGCATCGAAGGAAGATGTGGTGAGTCTTTCGAACACCTTCAAGGCACAACGATCGTGCTCCATGAAGACCCCGACCGATCAACGCGAGATGATCAAGGCCAATCAACAATGGGACAAGGCGGTCGGCAAGTCTTCGTTCGAAGAAGAAAAATGGGTTGGTCAATCTCGAGCTTAACAAGTACGAGCGAGGAGTTGATGAGGATCTTTCTTAATTGCCGTATGGATGGGGTAAGTTTAAAGTTTTCATGATAGTGTTTAAATTTTTGTTTATAGTGTTTAACTTTCTATTGATATTGTTTAAATGTTTATATGTTATCGTTTAAGTTTTCTAGTTAACGTTTAATTATTTATAATATCATTTAACATTGATAATATCATTTAACTATTTATAATATGGGCTAATTATATCTATTATCGCTTTAATCTCGAGACATGCTCGGTGGAAGAATGACGGTGTCAGCACCACACGGCCAATTTATACACTCTGCTTGAGGGAAAGGAGATGGTCACAGATGATGTGATGGATGCTTTTGTATGCATAATACAAAAGTCGCTGAGCAAAGTGCCATATCCCTACAAGAAGCGTGCCTCCATCATAAGACCGTTGGCGCATTTATGTCAAAGCGGACGACGACTATGAGACAACTATGGCTATGATCGGAGATCGTCGCGTGAAGCTTGCATGAAGTTCAAATTGTCATCCTCCCGATCATAATGAATGACCACTTCCATGTCGTCGTCCCTCGAGCAATGACAAACGAGAATACGAGCATTATTCTTCATGCACTGAGTACGTAAAAAGACGCGCGTCGGACATGGTAAGTTCTTTAATTATTCGACTCGATGTTGTTTGTTATTTAATTCGGTATGTTAATCTCAACTTGCATATCTCGACAATGGAATCTATTCGACAGCTACTGTCGATATGGAGTTCCCGATGAGTCGGCGATCGCAAAGTACCCACTCCTATCGACATGGAAACCCCACGGCAAAAACAAGGAAGCGTCGATTGCGCCGTCTATGTCATGCGGTTTATCGAGCAATTACTTTGGGGTGAGAAGCTACGACTACCGCAGACAGACGTTCCTTACCTGAGATTAAAGTATATTACCCACATACTTAAGGAGGGGAGGGCAGTCGGCATCCATAAGAAAGGGGGTCGTCCGAAGCGGGTTAAATTTTGTTTTCTCAGAAGAGGACTTGTATTCAATTCATTGTTTTCATTTTTCGTTGAACATGACTTGTACATGTCAATGTAAATTTTGTTTGATTTTTCAATTAGTAAAAGCATGTTAAATTCCATTCGCTTCATTTCATTGTTTAATCTCATGATGATGATTGTTTACATTTCGAGTTTACTTTATTTAACTTTACCATATATCGTTTAAATATCGATTTTGAAACAGCTTAAAATTACAGTGTCTCTGCTTTAACATAACACTGCCTCTGCTTTAAATAACGGATAACACTGTGAAGAATAAGAGTTTAAATATATGAAAAATTGGCAGTCAATTCAAATTGTTTCTCTTTAGAAGTCAGCTTATTTACAATGCCTAGTCGCGACGAGCTTTCATTACAAGATCTATGATCGTGACCGGATCCATGGCGTGTGATTGTTTACATTTCATTTTAATTATTTAACTTTACCATATATTGTTTAAATATCAGCTTTGAAACATTTAAAATTACGTGATTCTCTGCTTTAACATAACACCTGCTCTGCTTTAAATAACGGATAACACTCTGAAGAATAAGAGTTTAAATATGAAAAATTGGCAGTCAATTCAAATTGTTTCTCTTTAGAAGTCAGCTTATTTACAATGCCTAGTCGGCGACAGTTTCATTACAAGATCTACGATTGTGACCGGATCCTTGAGCTTCTGAATCACTCGTGCGCTTACCCATTTTTTGGACGCTTTCGGATGTGACGCCGAACCTATGCCACCACCGCAAGTGTGTGACGGGTTGATTGTCTTGATTCTAAAAAGTATTTTTATTATACTCTTTTTGAAGCACGATAGGCGCTAATGACAAACCATCGCAGCGCATGACACATAGCCACATCGATGTTTCTCGCTCTTTATGAATTTGAAGTCAAAATTCCGCTTTGATCGCATGATTTCAAGTACGCCCCTGAAATGTTCCACACCGTCAAAAACGTTGTCCAATATCCAACGATAGCACTTCGTGAATGGTCCGACTAGGATGGAAGACATCCCACATCGCCGTGGTCACCATGGATCGAACGGGAGCACTCGCAGAATCAATTCCTACCAACACTTCATCAAATGAAAAAGATCAATATATTAGTCGAGAATATAATATTTAAGGGATAATGCCAATATTTAAACGTTAAATTAAATACTTAAACCGTTACCAATTAACGTGAACGACTAGTACAATATGTTAGCAAAGAATCGACATATTTAAACAATAATGAACCCATATAATCTGGATCAAATAAAAGAGAAGGAACTACAATGAGTAGAACTCGCTTTTCATTAGGATTCCGCATGAATGGCACATCGTTCTGCTCTCGACAACAAGATCAACTACACCGCATTTGAAGATGGAGTGCACGCTGACACATTCTACCGAAGTCAACATCGCTTTTCTATCGACAAACCTTTTTATATCCATCTGGTGTGATAAACTTCACCCTGACAAGGGAAACTTCGACACCCCATCGCTCACATATCTCAGCTAACACCAACTCCCAAGAAGTCTGAGCCATGAACATCGAGACTCTTCCCTCCCCGATGAATCTAGCAATACTGCAAAAATTCTCCATAATATACCGCCGAAAACCAAATCGCATCGAACCAAATGAAATTAAGAACAAAAAGAAGACAAAAGAAGAAGAAAAAGAAGATGTAAACAACAAACAAAGGTAGATGATAGGCAAAACAAAAAAAGTGCACAACAGATGCATAGAGGATAAACTAGACGTGATGTGATGTGATTACGGTATTTTTTCCCTCCATCCCAAGGGCAAAAAGGGAAATATATGTCAATGTCACGAGGAAAACATATTGTCATCGCTCGAATGAAAGTTCTCACCTCAACATGAGTCTCTGCTTAAACGTCTAGCTTTTTTTATGTTTAAACAAATACATATAGTGTTTAAAATAACGGTTTACTTTTTAACTAAAGTCTATATAATGTAAATAATATGTAAAATGTTTAAACATCTTTATGTATGTGATTAAACACCGTTGTCATTGTTTAAAGAGTAAATCGATTATTGTATAACCTGTTGTATTGTTTACAATGCCGTTTTTTTGTTATGTCTCTGCTTTAAATTTGAAAATACAAATCTCGATAACATTCTTATTCAATATTAACTTTATTTTGCACTCGTTTAAATTTCATTTTATCGCTTTAACATTTTTCTTATGAAGTATCAACGTAATTACAATGAAATGTACTTTAAAAATACAAATCTCGATAAAAAAATACATTTAATACAATACAATACAACATTCATTTTATTATTAAATATCGACAGAATTACAAATAACCATCACTTAAAAATACAAATCTCGATAAAAAAATAGAATGTAAGACAATACAAAAAAATTCTCTGCTTTAAGCTTTTAAACCTCCGCTTTAACGCACGACGTAACCATCACGGACGATCATTGCTTTATAGATCAAGTACATCGGGAATACGGGTGTCTCACAACACTCAAGATGACCTGGACCACATTTTTTTATTGATTAAGTTCTTTTAAAGGATATGTGATGAACCTTCTTTTCCGTAATCATCCGCATCAATCATGAGGTGAAACTTTTTCTTCTTGACCCAAAGCGAAACGCGACTTCCGTCATTGCTACCCGTAGAGTAGAAGCAAGAAGCGCAGCATTTCGACTTGGGCAAGAAAAAAAGCTTTTCACCCTACGAGTCGCTTTAGGGATGACAAGAGGAAAACAATCATAACACATCCCCGTAAAAAGTCTATGATCTAAAAATGTGGTTTGAATGGTGCGTGAATGTCGTGAACACCAAATGTTCGACTCGACGGGACGACCATCACACAAGAAGAAGAGGAAGAGGAGTGGTTGCGCCAGTAGAGTATATTCAACGAAATGGTTCTTCCTTCCCATTTATACTGCGAAATCCAACAGCCTGTTGCCGCTTCGGCTTCCGATTTTTATGTGTGATGGCAGTGGAAACGCTTGGGTAACCGAAAGCGTCATTAATTACGCTGAGACCCAGCCGCCACCATCGCGTTGTATATTTTAAGCGGATAAAAATACAGTTTAAACGATAAAAGAACAAATTTAAACATAGAAGCCAATATTTAAACAATAACAGATATATGTAAATCTAAAGTTCAATATTTAAACAATACTAACAAGTATATACACAATGCCTACTCGCAGAATGATTCATCAGACGATCTCGCGATCGTGACCCGAAGCGTAGTAATGGCTACAACACAACTTGACGGGGACCGGAAGGGTGGCAATGGCGACAAAGACAAAAACTCTCCATAATTTAATCGAAGAGCTAAAAATTGAGTACACCAAATGAGAAGAAGAAAAAGAAGAACAAGAACAAGAAGAACAAGATATGAGCAAAATCTAAACTTTGTTTTAGAGGCGAGTTGGAAAACTATGCATAAAAGTTCGGACATGATGCTGATTGGGTGCCATTTTTCCCTCCTTTGCAAGCCAAAAAGAATTTCATATCATGGACCCACTTCAACTTATCTAGGCGGCAGCTGGGGGATTAAAGGGAATGTAAAATATAAATCTGAGGGTCATGTCTGACAAAAAGTTGGAGGGTTTTTGGGAAGTTTTGAAAAATACGACGGGTAGCAATAATTTTTCCCTTATTATTATTATGTATATAATTATTAATTAAAAATATTAACCTTTATTAAACAAAATTATATATTTAGTTTAATGAATAAATTATGAGTTTATCATTAAATTGTAAGCAGTACCAAGTTTTGCATATAATATCTAATGATATATAATACAAGTCAATTATTTGATAGCCCAATGGTATAACACCAAAGTGTAAAAAAGAGTTCATGGGTTCAAATTCCTCTCCTGATTTTTATATTATTTTTATACTATACAAACACAGAAAGTTAAATATTATTTTTACCAAACATCACAAAATAATTGTAAAAGTGCAAAAGATAAAAGAGAATTATACTTAAAAAAAAAAAAATAGAGAAAATAATATTTGAAAGGCAAAAGATGACAAATAAGTTGGCCATTTGAGCTAAACCTATGGGCAACCGAGAACCATTCATCACAAATCTTGCATAAAAATCTAAAATTCTAAATAATAGGCGCTTTTCAAGGGGTATATTGAAAAGGTAATAAAGATTGAAGGCTAAATGACAACAGACAACACAAGGAAAATGATTTTTTTTTTTTTTTGGTGGAAAAAAAGGATGGATTTCCATAACCACTAAAATGTCTTATATTTTTCCTTTTTTTATATGACAAAAGAAATGTTCTTTTAGACTTGGTCTTTTATGGCTCAAAAGTTAATTTTTTTTTCAAAGTTTTAATCATGCATAGTACAATCATTATTCCTCGCCTTCCATCTTTCCACAAAACAAATTTTAACCAAGTCTTGGTTAAGACTTCTAAGTGTTTCTAGAATTGTGACACAGTTTTGTTTTTTTCTAGGTGGCATAATTTTGATATTTGATCCAAGCTTAGGAAATAAAGCATGTTATTTAAAACTAATAATCACCCTTCTTGTTCTTGTTCTTGTAAAAAAGTGCAACCTTTCAAAAAATGCGGATTGTAAATCATAATGCTAAAGAAGATGTCATGGGAATTTTTATTTTATTTTATGAATATGAAGAAATTTTCTTAAATTTTTTTCAATAATATTTTTATGTGTTAACTAGAGTTTGTAACCCGAATTTTATTTCATTCAACCTTAAAAAATTTGTGGTGTGATTTATATAATATTTTAAATTATGATGTAATTTTTAAAATAGTGCTTAGATTAAATCCAGATCAAACTGACTTAAAACCTCTTTAAACATATTTTTAAAATTTTAATAAACTTTTATTATGAAAAGAAAACTTTGATAAATTAAGTTGTTATCATTGTTTAACTTTTTAATATAATGAAATAATCTTCTCTTCCTCTATCTATGATTTTTTAAAATTTAATTTTCCACTTAAATTTGTGTGTTTTTATTTTTTAATTTCTTTACCAATTATTTTCAAAAACAATTATATTCGCCTTACACATCTAAGTAAATAATTATAAAAATCTCACACACCATTGTCAAACCATTGAATACTGAGTCAAATAATTAACTCCTTAATTAATTGAGATTAGAAAAATCAAATCTGGTGCAAAAAAGTCATTTTCCCTTCTACCTGAATTGAGATACTTTGCATGACCGGTCGGTCCACACGTTGTCTCCCACAAAAGCACATGTTTTTGGGACACCAGTGCAAACCTTTTTCCATGCTTAAATGACCTTTAATTTAGGCCTGTGGAACAAGTCTTGGGTTTGGTATTCTTTGTTATTGAGTTCGGTTTATTGCAAATTCAATTAAATAGACTAAAATTGAGTTTCCAAAAATAAGAAAATAAAATTCAATCAAATGAAGTTATTAATGATTTATTATGTTTGGTATGACATTTTCAACATATTAAATGCAAAGAACAAAGAAGAGACATGTAATGTGGTGCCACTTTATGTAATTAAGAGAAAACCAACGAAGCGAAAAATGTGAACACGTTTGCAAGGTAGGGCAAATTATGAGCTTAGCCGCAAAATATAATTTACATATATTTCATTAATAATACATATAATTGCACTAATTATAGATAAAATATCAAAATAAAAAAATAAAAATGAATAATTTTAAGTTTTTTTTTTTTATCAAACTATTCAATTTCATTAATCGTGGCATGAAGCTGAATAACAATTTATTACTTATAAGTTTTCTTTTATTATATCGAATATATATTTATGATTTTTTTTTATTTTGGTAATTTTATTATTTTAATAATCACATAATATTTTATAATTTTACAATCAAGTTGTTCAAATAATTCATAATTAATTTGAATTCATACTACAATAACCACTAAATTTTAAAAAAATATATACAATTCTATAATATATATATATATATATATGAGATTACGTTATCTAGGCACGGCTTTAGATTTCCAATCTATGTAAGGTGATTATTAGTCGTTGGATTGTCATCCAACGGTCTCTCATCTTTATCATTTTTCTAACTTTTAAAGCTCTGGAGACATTTCTAGATGTTTTCTTTCTTTATATATATATTTCTTATATTTGTAATAATGTTTTATTTTGTTTGATTATGATTTTATTTTCGTTCATGAAAGATTATTTGAAATATTTAAAATAAAAAAATAAATTTAAAATAAATGATAAGTTTATTAGAAACGAAACCAAATTAAATCAAATCTAATGAAATTAAAAATAAAAAAAAAAAGTGATTGCACCACAATAGTGACATGCACAGAAAATAAACTGAAGAAAAATATGAACGCGTGAAAACGTTATTGAATGGGCTACTCTAATTGATGCGTCCCATCAAGACATGTGATAAGCATGAGTGAGTAATTGACAAATAAGATTTATATATGATTTTTTTCATATATGCAAAAAAAAACTAAGGGTCGTTATTTTTAAGGAAAAATTGTTGTTGCCTGATATTCAAAAATATTTAAAAGCCCCCTCCAACTTTTGCACACCTTGGATAGTCCTTCTATTATAGTTTAAATTCCCTTTTACCTCTGATCGGTCACTTGAAGTGGGTCCATATTATGAAAATTTCATTTTTACCCTTGCAAATGGTGGGAAAAATACCGTTCAATCACATAATGTCCGACCTTTATGCATACAATTGTACATTTGTTTTTGACATTCTTGCTTGTTTTTTGTCAAACAAAGTTTAAAAGGCTCATGATATCTTCTACTTCTTCTACTTCTTCTTCTTCACCTCATTTGGTTTGTTCGATTTGAGTTTTACCAGTTTCCCGATAAGATAAGAATTTTTTTGTTGCTCTCAGTTTGATCATTCTGCGGGAAGGGAGTAACAACTTATAAAAATGCATGGTTGTTTTGGAGAGTTTTTGTGCTATTGCTGGATACAACAGGGAGGGATGAATGCTAATGTTCACGGCGCTGACTTCTTGGGAATCAGTGTTAGTGAGATATGTGAGAGATGTGGTCTCAATATTTTCAGTGTCAGGGTGAAGTTTATCACACCCGATGGACATAAAACGATTTATCCAGTAGAAAACGAGTTTGACTTCCAGCGCATGTGTGACGTGTTCTCCATCTTCAAATGCGATGTAGTTGATCTTAATTATTGTTAAGACAGATGATGTGCCATTGTCATATTCTACTGAAAATGATTTCTTCTCGTTGTAAAGTTCTTCTCTTTCATGTTTATGTAGTCGTAGAAGTTAATTATTGTTTAATTATCCCATTTACCTTTTAAATATATTACGTTACTATTTACATGTTCCTTTCTCCGCTTAAATTATTTTGTTTCTGTTTAAGTATTTGCTTTATCGTTTAAATTATTTACTTACCGTTTAAATATTTTTGTTAATGTTTAAAACATGTTTAGTTACTGTTTAAACATTTTATGTTTTCGTTTACAACATTGATCTTTTTTCGTTTAAACTGAAGTGTTGACAGAAATTCGGATTCTGCGAGCGCTCCCGTTCTATCTCATAGCGACCCTGACGGTGTGGCATGCCTTCCTTCCTCGTCAGATCAATCTGAAGTGTTGTCGTTGGATATTGGATAACATTTTCAAAACATTTTCAACCATAGATCTTGCAAAAAAACTATCGCCTACTAGGCATTGTAAATAAATAATTATTTAAAAAAAAATAACTTATTTGAGTGTCAACTTTTGATATTTAAACAGAGATATTGCCGTTTAAACGTTTTACTTTAACATTTTGAGAATAAAAAATGGTATTGTAAATAAATAAAAAGTTATATAGATACTGTAATAATTTACACAGTAACAACAAAATTTAAACAATAACAAAGATATTTAAACAAAGACAATGATTTTTTAAATATAGAGACACTTTTATTTAAACGTTAACTTTGAAAAATAAACATAAAACTCAGAATTTAAATAGAGACAAAGATATTTAAACAAAAACTATGATATGTAAATAATATACAATGTTATTTACACGGTAACTCTATTGTACAATATTATATATCAATCTTTTTCTCCCCCGTCAACGAATTCTCCTTTTTAGTGATGCCGGCTGCGCTCCCTTCCTTAAGTATGCTGGTAACATACTTTAAACGCAAGTAAGGGACGCCCGCTTGAGGTAGCCGTAGTTTTTCATCGTCGAATAGCTGTTTGATAAACTGCATGACGTAGACGGCGTAGTTGACGTACACTTCCTCGTTTCTGCCTTGGGGTGTCAGTGTCATGAACAAAGAGGGTAGGCTAGAGTCGCCGATTCGCCGAGGTCCATATTGACACAATAGTCGAATAGTCTATGCTGTCGAGATTTAAAATCTGATGTTAGAATCCCGACTAAAAGAGCACTATTTATAAAACTCTAGTTATCAAAGCACTTACCATCTCTCCGGCGTCTCTGTAGCATCGCCCAATAACTAGGTTGACCGCCATAATCACAAGCCTGCGACAATAACCATATATTAAACAGTATTCAGATAAATTTAAGCGAAAAGTAAATTTTTTTAAACGGTAAACTAAATTCTTAAACGGAGACATAAATATTTAAACAGAAAACTCACATTTTAAACAGAAACAACAATTGTTAAACAGATATATCAAATGTTTAAATACAATCCCATTACTTAAACAAAAACCTCATTTTAAAACTGCAAACATATTAACGTAAAGGGAAAACCTACATTGTAAACATTACACAGCATAACAATATAAAAATCTCTTTCGTTCGTGTACGCAGACGAAAATGAAAACCAAAACAAAACCCTAGCCGATGAATCTCCCTGCAGACTTCAATATTTTTAAATAAAAACAGAACCACTAAAAAACACCGAAAAATCTCTTTTTCTAACAAAATTGTTTAAAAAAAAACCATAAACACAACTTTTTCAACGGCGTCCACCTCGGCTTAATACCTTAGACTGCGAGCTAATGAAATGCTGAATACTTAAGCTGGAATTCTTCTTCGAGACAAGGATGCCCAAGCAGAGACAATTTTGGAAATTGAAAAGCTGAAGAGGCGAAGAGAGAAAAAAATTTATAACCGGCGCTAGTAATGGTTGTTTTTAGGGATTACCCAAAACAATAACCCTCCACTTCCTCTCAAATCGGACACATGATTGCACTGCCACAACTTTCTATGCGAGGGGCAATTTCATCCATAAAATTCAAAAGTAACTCTGTTATAGCTGATTACAACTTTTGGGAGTTTGAAAATCATTGAATTTAAAAAAAAAAAGGTGTTTTTAGGGATTGCCAAATTAAAGGGGTGTTTTTAGCAATATTGTAAAGTTAGCGGTGTTTTTTTGACAATTTCCACTATTTTTAATATTGCTTTAAGAAATACTCAAACTATTGTAAAAACAAAAAACAAAAACAAAAACACATGATTTACATAAAATAAAATCAATTAAATTAAAAAAATAAAGACATGGTTCATTATATTTAAAATTAAGTACAATAGTGGCAACTTAATTGTCAATATCATTTTTATCATAATAAAACTCTAAAAAAAATATTAAATAGATTTTTGGTTAATTATAAATCATGGAGATCTAAATTTAGTTTGATCGTACTCTAAGTAGCCTCTAACTCTATTATTTATTAGATATCTCACTATCACCGCATTTTAAAATTTTGTCACAATTTTAAAAAAAAATCACACAAGTAACATTACAAATTTCTTAATCAAATTAAATAAAATTTGAATGATAAAACTCTAACAGTTGAAAAGCATAGAATGATTGTTTTTCCTATACCAAAACAACTATTACAAATGAAAAAAAAACAAACATTAAAAAAAGAACAATAAGTGTTGAGAAGTAAAAGGGTACAGTTGAGTTAGAACTATTGTATTATATAATTCGATCAAGTTAATTAAAGAATTAAAAAAAAGACTTCTTAATAAATTTAGTTAAAAAAAAAAAGACTCTGAGCGAAAGGTTTGAAACTTATTCTTTATGAGCCAAATCAGTGGTCCATCATAATATATTTAATTATAGAAACAATCATATTAAGCAAAATAAACAAACATCTAAACTCTCAAGTCTTTTTTAATTATTTTATTATCCGAAAAGGTTATAATAATCCAAATATTAATGTAATTATTATACAAATACTATAAATAAAAACAAGGTCGTGATTCTTGCCTCACTTTCATGATGAAATTAAAAGATAGAGAGACATTAAAGAATTCCACATCGACAATGGACAAGCAGTGCTATCAGAGGAATTTTGGTCAAGAATAACGCGGGAACTTTTATTGGCTCTTGGAATTCCTCAAGTACTTATTATCAGATATAGATATAAAATATATAATATATGACATTCATTATCATAGTTCATCTTCTCCGAAACAGAAGTTGCACCTTTTTGTCCCTTTCACCCACTGTATTATCTTAATGCACTGTTTATTATACGGAAATATGTAGTTAATACAAGAAAATTCCATGCATATGCACTGCCAACCAAGTCAAAGTGAAGCTCATTGTTTTCTTTATTTAAAAAAAAAAAAAAACATTATCATCCTCGTCTTCTCAACATATTTCATTCTCTCTGATTTATTTTTTTTAATTGATATCATTTAAAAAGCGTATAGAATGATTAAAACTTCTCTCCATCCATAGGTTGGTTTTTTTTTTAAAAAATTATTTTTAATATCGGGTGCTAGGTCATAAAAATCAAAGCAATAAGTATTTATATATCTATTTATATTTTTAATAAAATAAATAAGCCAGATATCAAAGGTGTGTGCATCACTGTGAATAGATTGTGCGATTAATACATACTCATCTGATGGACACAAAATTTGAATTGCAAACCCACCTACATAATAAGAATTTTTTTTTAACACCATTAAATCCATATATTTTAAACTTTAAATAATAAAAGACATCATATAACATCATTTATAATGAGGCTAATACCATTAAATCAAAAAGCATTTTTAGTCAAACAATAAATATTTGATTAATCTTCGTCATGATAGAAACAAATGTCAATGCTGAATGGTTGAAAATACAATTGTTTTGCTCAAAGCAAATATTCTATATAGCTAGAATGAAGAGATTACCATGACACGAAAGGAGGAAGTGGTGTTGAAGATGAAAGTAACAATATTGTTATTTTTTGAAAAATTTTAAATTTTGTTTTCAAATATTTAATAATACTATACACTCTATTTCCTATTCTTTCTTTTTATTTTTATTTTTTTGAGTGTTATATATTTTAAAAAAAACCGTAACAATTTCTTTTCAACGGCCCTATATATATATATATATATATATATATATATAAGAACTTGTTATTTATATTTGTTATAAAAAACTGTTTTAATATTGTTTAACATAAATATTTAATATTTAAGCTAATAATGTCAAAAAAATTACTAATATACATTAGTAACGCTAGATAATATTTTTTTTTACAACATAAATAAATCATCCCAAACACACATTATTTTTTATTATTATGTCTTATCTGTACAATGTAAGAGAATTGAATATTCGACTTCTCACTTAAAAGCCAAGTGTCTTAATTACTCGACTATTACTATGATATATATCACACCATTTTTAGATATTAATGATATATTAAGAATAGACAATAATAAATTCCGTAATTTAAAAATGAATAAATAGAACTATATCCTTATGTTATTATTTCTAATCCTCAAATCAAGTCCCCTATCTTCTATGGAGAATTGGGGCCTTCTTTAATGCTCAAATTATTTATTAACAAATTTAAATTAAAATTAATTTTAATTAATCAGGCAACCCATTAAATATGAAACAAATACTTTGATTTATTTCATAATCTTTTGAAGTAACAAAATTAGATGATTTTGATACAAACTTAAACACTTGAATTTATAAGATTGAATAGTCACATTGAAAAAATAAGCACTTCCGTATAATAATGTTATTAAAACTATCTATAAAGAAAAGAATAGTAGCCAATCACAAGCTAGTTCTTCGTTGTCCTAACTCATACTAGTTACTATATGACAGATAATATTTGTTAAATCCTTATATTCTCAAAAATATTTTAAAAATGAAAATTCTTAATATCAAACAAAAATTTACAAAGGAGTGGAGATATCTGACTTTGAAATTTTTTTTTTTTTTGAAAAGGGACTTTGAAAATTTCTATTAATAAATATTTAATATTCAATCATCAATCAAATTATTAATAGTATAAATAAATATTAATAATTATATATTATATTGAGTAGTGGCCAGGTTTGCATTGCCGTCCAATGTGGACACACGGTTGGAGATGTCAGCGCACTAACCTTTTCCTTATACAAAAGCAAACTCACTACTCTAGCTAGTGAAATATATATATATATAGTTGGTCAATATTAGGATATAATTAATCACTATTAGGAGATTATTATCTCAAATATATTTATATATATATATAAAAGGTGGATAAATGTAATTCATTGAAAAGTAAAGCAACAGAAAACAACACAAACAACACACTAAATTATTTAACAATATCTATAAAAATAAAGAGAGACAAACAAAATAAAATAATACAGAAGAAAAATAACAACAACAATAGAAAAACAACAACAAGAGACAATACACTGCAAAGAACGTTATGATCACAATTAACATCTGAGACACCATTATAAAAGGATACCAGTGAACTAATGAAGCTGAGACTGTGTCTAATAGGAGAGATAGCTGTATTAGACTTAGTATTTTTTGGTCGGTATCTCAAATATATCATATATAAAGCTAGACAATAAGAATACAGAAGAGAAAAAAAAATATATATATATATAAGAGCAGCAAGCCAATGAATGACTTAAGCTTAGTTTGGGTGGGGGCGTGAAAAACGTAAGCACAAGGAATAATAGTGATGTCATCTACCAAAAATAAAAAATAATTAAAAAGGAAGAAAGAATGATGCCACCTCGGCATCCCCAGTGGGCCATAACTCACGCGGAGCTTGGCTTGAAAATTCATGGTCAGTTCCAAGCAGCTTCTAGTTTGACTCATCGCTTGACATTTATTAAACAAATTAGATTAATAATAAAACAAATCAGAGAGCTTTGAAATGGTCAGCAATCCTAATCTTTCTTCTAATGAGACCGAAGACCAGTCTATGGTTGTGAATATTAAGAGAAAATAAGTACTTAGAAAAAAATAAATAAATAAAGAAGAAAGAAAAAAAATAGTAGGAACTCGTTTTCTTCAGTCAAAGTTCCTCTCTCCTTTAGCTTTATAACTCAGCCACACTTTGGTGCTTCATCCACATCACTCTCCTCTTCTCCTTCTCCTCTCCTTCCTCACAACACCAAGAGCGCCAAATTAACCAACTCATGCATTGATAACTTTTAGAAATCATTTCCCAGCTTCTATTAACCATTTGTCCACTTCTAGTTAGCTCAATTTATACAATTTAGATATAGTGGAGATGGCCAAGTACAGTAGTGCTGCAAGCTGGGATCCAAACTTGCTGGTAGAGTTGCTGATTAATGGGGAGGAGCAGGTGAAGAAGCTGGAAGCCAATTTGGGAGAGCAAGCTTCACCTGAATTCTGCAGAACATTGGCTCAAAACATAGAGTCTACTTTCAAGAAAGCAATTAAAATGGTCAAGTTGCGCGACCAGGACGCCGGCCATGTGCTGCCGCCGTTTTGCTCAAATAACACTACTCCAAGTCTCAGCCCTGAGTCCCCCCTCTCCGCTAACGCTAGTCCCCGGAGCGAAACTTCTGATAGAGTCTTCAAGGATCAAGAACGCCGGGAAATATCCAAAAAAAGGTATAAACAGTTGGTTATAAGTGTTGATCTAGACTCTGTTTTTTTTTTGTTTAAATTAATAGAGAGATGATGGTTCTAACAGTAATGCATTGTGTTTTTTTTTTATCAGGAAGACACTGCCTAAATGGAGCAACCAGGTGAGAGTGAACCCTGGAGCAGGGATTGAAGCTCCACTGGATGATGGCCATAGCTGGAGGAAGTATGGACAGAAGGATATTCTTGGAGCCAAGCATCCAAGGTTAGTATACCAAGATGTGTTCTTAGCTCTTCTTTTCTTTTGTTAGTAATGTCTGCCTCAATCATTGGCCCCCCCTTACATAAAAGATTTTTTTTCTGTTATTTTAGCATTAAAAGCGGTTCACACGCTTTCTCTGGAAAGCTGAACATTTAGAATTGGTCCTGGTCAACGTTTAAGTTTCAACTTTCAAGACATTTGAATTGGTCAAGTGCTTAATGCTGTAATGATTGTTTGTCTGCAGAGGTTATTACAGATGCACGCATAGGAATGCTAGAGGCTGCCTTGCAACAAAGCAAGTGCAGAGATCAGACAGTGATCCTACAATCTTTGATGTGGTATATAGAGGGGAACACACTTGCTCCTGTGAAAAACCCCTGGGTGCTGTTGCGCATGCTCCAGCATCTCAGCAAACTGGTACACAACAAAGTCAATATGTTGCTGGTGAACATCAAAAGCAGCAGCAGCAGCAGCAGCAGCAGCAAGAGAATCAGCTGCTGCTCAACTTCCAGACTAATCTCAAAGTAAAAACTGAAGGTCTAGACATGGGGAAGCATGAACATGATGTATCCTCTTTCTCCTTCCCTTCAACTCCAATTGGTTGCTCGCAACCCAGACACAGCTTCTTTGCCAATCAAGCAAATCTAGACAACCATTTCATGGATAGTTTCTCGCCTACATTCTTATCGCCGACTACCTCCGAGTCGAACTACTTCTCAGTGTCACCGTGCAGGATGAGCAACCTTTCTACTGGCTTTAACCATCATACTGCTGAGTCTGAGTTCACAGAGATAATCTCTTCAGTTACCTCAGCTGCTAATTCCCCTGTTGTGGACATGGGATTCATTCTAGATGCAGGGGAGTTTGATGCTTTTGATCCAAGTAATTTCTTCTGATGAAATAAGCATCGGAGATGAGCTTATTAGAAACTAGCAAAAAGATGCTAGCACACAACAACACTGGAAGAGAAGAGCACGCCATTTGTATTAAAGGCTTCCTCCAGGCTATGTAGTTCAATTGAGTTTTACTACCCTGCTAATATCAGGCATTTTATTCAGTTTCCACTACGGATAGTTAGCAACTAGCTAGCTGTACTTTCCTTAGGAAAGTATTATTTGTATAATTTGTTTTAAATCAGATCAATAAAAGATGTTCAGTACTGATATGTGAAAACAAGCATTTGCTTGAACTCTTCATAACAGCATCAAGAAGGATGTTATTTTATCGTATTTTATTTTTGCAAGGATTGTCACACATACTTTAATTCAAGCACAGCCTTTGAAATTAATTTTAAAAGATGATCCATTATCAGCTAATGCCATGGTGGCTGCAGCACTGAGCCCCTTCATCCTCTCCCTCTCTGTCTCTCATAGCTCTTGACCTTCCACTCCCTCCATCACACACTAGATACCCCTGCAAACTTCATTCCTTGTTACTGTTAAGATGCCTTGAATTTGAAATTGATTGTGATTATAACCCTATCTAAATTATGACTCAATCCTAATTTAGAGAGTTAACCCTAAATTAGAGATTTCAATGAAAAATCGTGCTGGGCTTTTGGCTTGAGCCTGCCCAACAGACTTATCCATTGTGGGATATATTATTTTATTTTAATTTGGATATATATACAGGGTTTTATCTGTATCATCTATCATGAGTTTTTTTTCCTCGAGAGAGAAGAATAAGAAATCTCTATCTCCCTGCCCGTGGACGTAGGTCATATAGACCGAACCACTTAAATCTCTGTGTGCTACTATTTTTTTTTTGTTTTTCATCATATTATTGCTGTGTTTGGCATAACAGTTACCATGTTATCATCTCCTACCAGAGGCCTCAAAGCCACCTTCAAATCACTGACAAGTATCAGTGCATTCAGATTATGTTAATAAAACAATGCCCAAGCCACCATTACCACTCCATGGACAATGCTCTCAAGACTAGAGTTCCATAACCACAGCTACTGAACCGTGGTAGGCAACTCCACAGATGTAAACCAGGTAGGCAGAGACAACAATGTTGTAAAATATATGATCGAATAGAGCAATACAATAGCAAAATAAATGAAAAAAAATGCTGAAAAATAAAGAACACAAAGATGTTACGTGAAAAACTCCTAAATAATTAGGTTAAAAACCACGGGCAAAGATGGAAGAATTTACTAAGTGGGAAAATTCCAGGAGTTACAAACTCTCTCTAATAACAAGGAGAAAACCAGAACTCTCTTTTATACTAGGAGATTAGACTAACTCTCAAAATATTTTTTCCACACTTTTCTTTTCTCTCTAATTTCCTCTCACTCTCACTTCTTCACTTGATTCTTCACTCAAGGTTGTGTGCAAGAATAAGAAGCTCATCTTCTCTATTTATAGAAGATGAGAATCCATGGTTTGGGCTAATGGATTATGATCCATTTGGTTTGAGGGTTGATGGTTTGATGAGCCATTGATTTGTCATCCATGGATTAATAAGTCCATCTCCAACCCACAATCCCAAATCTCAAATTTAATCTTGCTACAGAAAATTTTACTCCAACCACAAATCTCAAATTTTACCTAAAAAAAATTTTTTTTATAATATTCTTTTCATATATTATTTTATTATTATTTAATAAAGATATTTGAAATTAATCATTTTAACAATAAATTAATTTAACATTAATTACAATTTATAAATAATTTATTAAAAAAATATAACTTAAAAAATTGTACAACTATAATTTTTAATTTATTAATTAAATAATTATTATTGATTATTAATTAATTACACACAAATTAATATTATAAATAACTACTTATAATTATATTAATAGATTAATAATTTTATATTTTCCATTACAATAATAAAAAAATAAAAAATAGAAAATATAATTAAAAATAAGAAATAATGTGGGACCCCAAATTTGGGGTTGCAATAGTGTGACCCAAATTTGGGGTTGCACTGTTGCAAAACTCAAATTTGGGGTAAGATGATAGGTGTGAGTTGGAGTACTCTACACCCAAATCCCACTTCAAATTTGGGATTTGGGTGTTGGGTTGGAGATGACCCAAGAAGCTATTGGTTTAAGTTGGTGGTTTGATGAGGAAATGGTTTTGGGCCAACAAACTAGACCCAAATCTTTAGTTGTGTCCAGGAACCCTTCAGTCAAAAACTCCAGAGAACTCTCACTCTCAGGTGTTTGATCACCAAAAGAGGTAGCATTGGGCTTGCGTTCTCATGAGGTCTAGCCCTTCCTTGACTACGCACAAGAACCTAACGTGCTTACCAGTGAGTGTGCCACCACTACTACCAAACGAGACACAGATAACAGAGCCATGCGGCTGCTCGTCCAAACATCTCAAGCACTCAGCGCCGTCAACGAGTCCTGTTGAGCAAGTCCTCATGAAAGGCCTCACAGTGTACACATGCGTGATGCGGGCATCTTCATCATCTTTCAAAGCCTTCATTGCCACAATGCCACAGGTTCCAATTCTTCAAAGCTATCCACCAGAATGCCTAATTTGCTTCGACGTACACGACTTGAGCTTCGTCTTTAGAGTGTTCAGGGAGCAGGAAGGAAGGAGTGGGGGTGAACATCGGAGGGGAGGGAGTTGAGGATCGTTTGGAGGAAGGGGGAGTGGGGTCACGAATGGAGGTGATGGGTTGGGTGGTGGAGGGCGAGGTCCTTGGCAAGCTTGGTGAAGGTGATGAGATGGCTGATTCCGCGGTTGCAGAGCATGGCAACGTGGGTGTAATCGTAATCCAGTTATACAGTCAGTGTGTTTAGTCTATCTTTTATTAGTTGTACTTTATTGACATCGGACTCGTGGGTGAAATATAATTTAAATATATATATTATATGTCACCCATACATTTGGAGAGAATCAAAACCTTCTACTTTTCATATACAGCCAAGTGCGTTATCTGCTATGTTATTGCTACAGTAGTAATGACTAAAAAATTATAGTGAAGTTGTCATTATCGCTGGCGATAAATAAGTTAGAAGTTTTTTTTTTTTAAAATATAAATAAAATTGAAATATATAATGTAAGTTTTTGATGATTTTGATAGAATGGACGAGTACTATTTGGTTATGTTTTCAGACTTGAATTTCCTCTTATCTCTCATTGTGTAGTGTGTACTGACTAAATTTTCCTTCTCACAGTGCCTTCCTTAGCCGGTCACTGAAGGAGAGACTGCGGTCTTTCCGGCTTTTTCACCTATGAGACAGTTATATATATATATATATATATATTAACAAATAGGTGATAAGTGCCCATTTTTCATTTAAGGGCCTCAAGGACAGCATACAAAAAAGCATTAGTTACAGTTAATGACTTTTTAAAGATTATTTTATATGAGATGAGCTAATATGTATGGTAATGAAGACTTAATTTATGCAACAAATATGATATGTCAAAGACTATAATTCCACAATGACAAATTCCTTCATATCATATAATTCTAGAAGAGTAAAGAATACAAATCTTCTCATATGTACCCAGTGTATAATATTTTGTTCTAGTGAATAATATATGAATTATACTATACAATACAATAATTCAAGGTTTTAAACCCACACTTATCTATTCCCTATTAAAGTGAGAAACCATTATGTTATTCTGGTTACCCCTATATATGTATATATTTCAGTTATTTTTCTCTTATAATTTGATATAATAATTTGATATAATAATTTGATTATTATTGGTAAAATAAAATTCTAATATACATGACATGATTTATAAAAACATTTTAGGTTTGGAGGTTAGAGGAATATTTTTGCTATGGCTCAACTCTATTGTTGTTTAAATTAATTAGATATTATTTTTTAATTTAGATTACTTAATATATTTTTTTGATAACGTGAACAAGGCACCCCAAATTGGCACATACTTTTTACTACTATAATAAAAAAAACAAAAATTTGAAAAGCTTATTATTATTGTGATACTTATTTTAGATTTTTTTTTTTCTCAATGATTTTAGTTCCACTGGATTTCATATATTTTGTGTTGAATAGAGGCATTGTTAATTTTTTTTTAATATATTGTTAAGTAACAAAGTGGTTTATTTGTTTATTTAAAAAAAAACATTTATGGCTTTATATTTAGTATTTACTTGTTACATTTTAATTTCCAGATTAGAGTATAAATTTTGTGCTTAATTCAAACTTGGTTACTTTTAAAATTTATTTAGCTAGAATTAAGGTTGATATTATTTATATTATACAACTTATTTTTATTTTTTTAAATAAATAAATTACTGATTTATTACAATAAAAAACTAGTATAAAATATAAACTGAAAACAAAGGCAGAAGTAGACATTATGGTCTGATGCGCTAATTGGAACTAACAATTTTATTATTTTGATTAAACGGAACAAATTATTAAAATCCATAAAAAAAAAAATGTTGGCAAAGCAACATCGCAAACAGAGCGATTGACTTGTCCCCACTTAACAACATAGGAAGGGATTTCCGGATTTGTTTAATTTTTGGTTTCTACTTCCTAGAGGATGGTCAGAGAATCTTCAAATCAAGGGCCAGCTTTGAAATTGATTTGAAGGATGATCCATCTTCTGCTACAGCCTTGGTGGCTGCAACACTCAGCTGTTTCATCCTCTCTCTCAATTCTTTACCTTCCATCCCCTCCATCAAACACTTGATCACCCTACATACTTCATCCCTTGTTACCAAGCCATTATCTCCAACTTGAGGCCTCAAAGCCACCTTCAAACCATCCACAATCATCAGTGCATTGAGATTCTGCTCAGCATACAATGGCCAAGCCAACATTGGCACTCCATGCAAAATGCTCTCCAGGATGGAATTCCAACCACAGTGACTCATAAACCCAGCAACAGAAGCATGACCCAGCACTTCCACCTGAGGAGCCCAGGCAGGGACAACAAGACCCAAACC
Source organism: Dioscorea cayenensis subsp. rotundata (assembly GCF_009730915.1). Lineage (NCBI taxonomy): Eukaryota > Viridiplantae > Streptophyta > Magnoliopsida > Dioscoreales > Dioscoreaceae > Dioscorea > Dioscorea cayenensis. The sequence goes on along the minus strand of NC_052475.1, from coordinate 22,867,078 downwards.
TTCAGTTCTTGCAAGGAACCCATCAGGCAAAAACTCCAGAGAAGTAATACTCTCAGGTGTTTGACCACCAAAGTAAGCAGCACTGGGCTTGCTCTCATGAGGGGTCTTGACCACCCACAAGAATCTCTGCTTGCTCATCTCCAGACCCAAGGCCAACTCCTTCATCTGCTCTCTGGTGAGCGTGCCACCACTGCCAAATGAGACATAGAGAACAGAGCCAAGCGGCTGTTTGTCCAACCATGTCAAGCACCCAGCGCCGTTAACGACTCCTGTCAAGCAAGTCCTCACTAGAGGCCCAACAGTGTACACAAGAGGCACATCTTCATCATCTTTCAAAGCTTTCATGGCCACAGGCTCCAATTCTTCAAAGCTATTCACTAGAATCCCTTTCGCTTCAACGTACCTTTTAAAAATACGGACAAAGCTCAGGTAAGCTGTGTTTCCTCTGTCCAGCATAAAATCCGGCATGTCCTTCGGAGAGATCGGGGGGCACCCCGGCAGTCTCAGTGGCTCTAGAAAGTCTTGGAACTCGCCGGTCAGCACGTCATCGAGCTTGGGAAGATGAAGACCAAAGCGTAAGGCGAAGCAAGAGCTGGTGCTGAAGATGTATGGATGGATTTTGAACTCCATGGCGACGTCGAACGCGTCGACGCCGAAAAGGTCGACGAAGAGAGCCACGGGAGGGTTGTCGGAGGAAGCAAGGGAACGGAGGAGTTCACGGAGGCGAGGGAGGTTGTGGGAAATGCTGAACATGATGCGGGATTCGTCTTTGGCTGATTCGGGGAGGGAGTGATAGGGAGGAGAGGGGAAGGAGAGGAGGTGGATATCAGACTGGAGGGAGTTGATGATGGTTTGGTAGGAGTCAGGGATGGAGGTGATGGGTTGGGTGGTGATGATGGTGATGGTGAGGTCGTCGTGGTGAGCGAGGTGCTTGGCGAGCTCGAAGATGGGGATGAAGTGGCCGACGCCGGGGCTGCAGAGCATGACGATGTGAGTGCGTTTGAGATCCGCCATAGATGAGCTAGCTCGAAGGAGAAAAAGGTTTGCTTGGGTTTGATTGATCGCTGAGAGCAAAGGGACTGACTTATGGAAACAGTGCACGCGGAATAGCAAGGCCAACGTCCTTATGGTCGGCGACAAAGGAGCATGAGTGTTTGTGACAGTGCACCATGGATTTCATCATGGGAATAATATTCCCTCACATGTTTTCACTCGTTACGTTTTAAAACTTCTGTCCGTTTTACTCTGAATTTAAAAAAAATTATAAAATATAAAATATTATATTTTATATTTAATATATTTTAATAATTTTTAATAAATTACATTGAACTACATATTTTATAAAATATATTTTAAATAAAAATAATTTTAAAAAATTAATATAATTATTTATAAATTTAGATTGGCAATTAACTTTAACTGATTTTTTTTAATCTATATAAATTAGGTAAAATGAACAAGTATATTAAAAGTGAGAAGAAACAAAAGTAAGAGAATGCTTTCGCACTATTCTCAATGCACTAAGGGGTTGTTTGGTTGTCTATAACTGAAATTATATGTAACTGAAATTACAGTATGAGTGAAAATACTGTATTTTAATTTACATCATTACTGTTTGGTTTGTTGTAACTGAAAATGCTGCATTTAATTTTTATTTGTTTGGTTTGATGTAAGTAAAAAAATATGGTCACCATATAAGTGAAGGGCCATTATCCAGCATTATTATTAATTATTTAATACATTTCAAAAAATTAATTTAAACTAAAATACTTAATTTAATGTAATTTAACTTAATTTTTAAATTAATTAATTAATTTAATAAAATATTGATTACATTTAAAAATAATAATCAGAAACTTAAATAACTAAGCCAAATAATAATAAGAATCTTAAATAATTAAGCACTAATTCAAAATAATTAATTTCAATGTAAAATAATTAATTTTACTCTCACCATCTACTATTAACACTTATGTAATAAAAATAATTAATTAATTAATTTAATGATAATTTCATTAAATTAAAAATATGTAGTATTCTTTAATTCTATATTAAAAAATATTTCATAATTAAAACTAAATAAAAATTTGTAGATTTTAAATAAAAAAAATTAAATTTAATTAAACATAATAACAATTTATTACCCTATAAATTATCATTTCTTTTTAATGCATAATGTGGAGAATGAAGAATGGTGATTTTAACTCAAATGTTTTGCTGCATTTCAACTTACAACAAATTTTGCTGGAAGTTGAAATGCTACAAAAGTACACAAAACTTCAAAACTTTTTCATGTAAAACTGATTTCACAGGAAACCAAACAGTATTTTACATGTAAAACCAGTTACATTACAGCTACTTACAGCTAGTTGCAGATAACCAAACAACCCCTAAATGAAAACTACTAAACTTGTTATTCTTGGCTTGAACAAGAAGCAAGATTAAAGATCCCGATTTTAATCCCAAAAGATTATAAGTATTAAATATAAATATTCATTATAATAATTAATATTTATATTTAATTGGCATTAATTTTAGTTTGCCATTTAAAACTATATATAGAATATATAATTTTAGTAGTAGGATGATTTTAGCATGGTTTGAAGCAAGTAAATGTTGTTAATTGGTTTATCACAGATTTTTTTTTTTTTTTTGTCTCCAGATCTTTCTGTATTGCAGTCTTAGCTTTTCTATTGTAGTCCGGTCTCTTTATTTTCTGTAATGTTATTTTTTTAAAAAAAAATTATGGTTTATTTACTCCTATAAAAAAAATTATAATATGGTAGTAAATAAAAAATTTTAGATGTCCAATTAGTAGGCTGAAATAATAGTATTCAAAAACTAATTTGATTTAAAAATTAAATTAGTCAACACCATTTTCTTTTTAATTAAAAAGCAAATTTATTAGTATTCAAAAACTTCTCGAATATCAGTAAAACTGGAGTTTTTTTTTAAAATATAATATTTTATTTATTTGCTTATATCCTCATAAAACAAAGGTGCTTGAGCATTAAAAGAAGGTAGAGAAATGAAACTTTTTTTTTTTTATTTAAAAAGGTGGATAAACCACTATATTAAAAAGAGAAAATAACCAACCATTAGATGTGGTAGAGATACAAGGTACCAGAACAAAAGAAACAACAAGAAGAGAACAACAATCAAAATAAAAAAAAACGAGAGGAACAACGGCCCTCCTCAAGGCCCACAGCAACTAAGCACCTATCCTACGACCGCGTCATGAACCTCCTCAGCAGGTTGGGTCGCACCCCGAACCTCGTCGCTAGGCCCCAAGAACTCCAAACTCCTCCGGACAGAAGTGATGTCATCATCAAACTTTTCACGGACTCTGTCCTCGACTGAAGATAACCAAGATAAAATCATCCGATCAATTTTGAACAAAATACAATGCACATGAACAGAATTGGCATTAAAGATACAATCATTCCTAGCGACCCAAATATTCCAAAACAATTGCTTTTATAAACAAGATCTCCAAAAAGCTCCCAAGCGGGGAGCAAACTCAGATGCCAAGGCCCCCACAAGTCTCGCAGGAGAGCGGGGTCATGGAACCGCAGAGAACCTACCAAAGTAATCCCACACCGGACCGGGCGAAAGGGCATCGGAGGAAAAAGATGATCAATGCATCTCGACCCCGCATGACAAAAGAACACGTGTATCCGCTTTCGGCATCCCTCGTTGCACCTCCTCGCAGCATGGGTTTCAACGTGAGAATTTCGCTTTTGCACAAGCCGCTTGAAAAGAGTAATTTTCTTTGGACAACAGTTATGCCAAAAAAACTTAGCCACTTGGCATCTTAACCCTCCATCAATGAGGAAGTTGTAGAAGGACTTGACTGAGAATATCCCACTGCCTGTAAGACTCCACTTCTTGATATCCTTATTAGTTCCGGCGGAGACAAGCAGGCGGTCACGGATCGGAGAGACCTCACACATCCCAGAGAGGGGCGGAGAATCTAACAATTGAATGAGATCCCTAATAGTCCCATTAGGTTGATGACAAGCACTGAACAACTCAGGCCACAGGTACATGGGGGCTCTCCCATCAAGCCATCAATCTTTCCAAAACCGGGTATCTTAACCATCCTTGACATCCATCCAGATGCAACCTCCCAACGTCGGTAGGCAACTTAAGACCCCTTTCCAAAAGTAGGAAATTCTCCCAGTCGTGTTATGGCCAACAAAACCCCGCGCCCCGCCGTAGTTGAAGTGAAACACTTTCGCTCTACTCCAAGAAAGATCAGTAGTGTACTTCCACCACCATTTACCCAAAAGAGCCTGATTGAATGCTGGGAGGTCCAGAATGCCCCATCCACCCTGGTCCCTTGGCCGACAAAGATTTTTTTTCATCTAACCAGTCGGCGGCCAGGCCGGTCCAAATTTGGTCCAGACCAGAGGAAATCTCTTCTGAGACTATCAATCTTTTTGATGACCCAAAGAAGGCAACCTAAAAAAATGGACATCCAATACGCTGGGATAGCGAGAAGGGACCGAATTCACCAGTCACCGACCTCCCAGAGAAAGATGTTTCACTTTCCATGAGGCAAGTCTTCTGCGGACCTTGAGAACAAGACCCTCCCAATCTTGTCTACGCGGTCGCCTACCCGAGATTGGCATGCCCAGATAAGTGACCGGCAACATACCCACCTCGCAATGCAATGTATCAGCAGCCACAGAGTCCGGAAACTCACCCAGTAGCTAGAATAAAGGCAAGTCTTAGAGAAATTTGTAGCTAACCCCGACATTCCTTCAAATAAGAACAAAATAAGTTTGATAATCCTGAGGTCCTCGAGCCCTCCTGAGGTGAAAATTAAAAGGTCATCCGCATAGTGGAGATTACAACATCTACCGAACTCCCCCAGCGGAACCCCAACCAGTATTTTAGAATCCAGGGCATGAGAGAACATTGCACTTAAGGCATCCGTAACCAGAACAAACAACAAAGGGGACAACGGATCACCTTGCCTCAATCCACGTTGATAACGGATGTATCCATTCGGCGATCCATTAACAAGGATGGAAGCCTTAGAGGAGTGAAGTATGCTCCTAATGCATGAGAGAAATGAAACTTTAATAATGAACTTTATTAGTGTTTGATTTGCTGAATAAGAATAAGGGAAATGAAAATAATATGAATTAAAAAGGGTGAATAAGAATAATAACCAAAGTAATGATTGATTGGAATAAATGAGATTTGAAAATAATAAAAAAAGTGAAATATGAGATTAGCCGAAATGTAGAAATCTTATTATGTAATCCAAACCATAGTTATCAAATCTGTTCCAAGCATTGAACTGGTCGAAGTTCTGGGTCTTGGGTTATTTGATTCAACCGTCAGATCATTTGGGTCGATACTGGATTAATAGAATTATTTTAAAATATTATTTTTAAAATTATAAATTATTTTTAATTATATAATGATATATAATAATATTCATGAATTATTAGTTATTAAATAAATAATTTGATAGAAAAATTAAAAAAATATATAATCACTTGTTTGGATGCAGTATAAAAGGGGGAAAAACTCAAATTTGACAAAATTATATATATACCTTTCAATTTATTAAAAAAAATAAAAAAAAAATCAAGGGATGGAAGGTCATTTAAAAAAAACATTGACTCGACCAGGTTATAGAAATTGGGTCGGTTTACCAAGTTTGATCAGTTCAAACCAGGTTAAAACGAGCTAATTGCATAAACGGTTTATTTAGAGACACAGACTAACTATGATCCAAACGCAATATTGGATGGATAAACTTATATTTAATTGCATGAATCGATTTTGTTGTAGTCCATAGTGATATATCTATAAGCTCTAGGCATTTGAGGATGAGAAGATCTTAATAAATTTATGCCTTAAATAATTCTCATATGGATATTGGCATTGAAACATAAAAGAGGAAAAACATTCCCTTTTGCTTTTCCACAAATATTAATTAAAAGTCATTTCAACGATAAATGATTGCAATCAAGGAATTAATCAAGGATTGTGATCTTCAAGAAGTACAGGTGAGTAATCGACTGGCTCATTTGTTGTTCTTCCACTCAAGGACAATCTCACAAAGTGATTCTGAAGAAGAGCCTGTAGTACTTGTTGCATGAGATGATTGATTAGAAACAGTAGCCATCTTAGCTCTTAGCCTCTTCCCTTCAACACCTTCCATTAAGCACTTGATGACCCTGGAAACTTCCTCTCTTGTAACAAAACCATTTTCATCAGCTATAGGCCTCAATGCCACCTTAACATCATCCACTAGCAGCACTGTGTTAGTCCTCTGCTCAGCATAGAGTGGCCATACAATCAAAGGCACACCATTCACCATACTCTCAAGTGCAGAGTTCCACCCACAGTGAGTGAGGAATCCACCAGTTGACTCATGGCTGAGGATCTCTATTTGAGGAGCCCATGAAGGCACTGTAAGACCAGAATCCTTGGTCCTTTCTAAGAAACCTTGGGGCAAGAAAGCCAAAGGCTCTGTTTTACTTTGAACACTGAAGAAGGTACCAGCAGCGTCATGGTCGTTGGGGCTTTTGACAACCCACAAGAATGGATGACCACTCATCTCCAAACCACAAGCCACTTCATTCAGCTGCTTTGCGCTGAGTGTGCCTCCACTCCCGAAGGACACAAATAGCACTGATCCTCTGTTTTGCTTGTCCAACCATGCCAAACAGTCTCCTCCGTTTGTAGGTCCAGGCGTGCAACTTCTTATCAGTGGTCCAACAGGATAGATGGCAGGTACAGTAGCATCATCCTTCAAAGCTTTGATAACTCCTGGCTCTAACTCTTGAAAAGTATTCACCAGAATTCCCTTAGCTCTGGGGAACTGATTGACAAGCCATAGAACCCCTTTATATGGCTCACTGTTTCTACCATGATGTAGAGGGTCAGGGAAATCCCTCCCATGTAATGGCACACACCCCGGCAAACACAACGGTTCAGTTAGATCCTTATACTCAACTTGGTACATAGCGTCAATAGTAGGCAAATATAAACAGAAAGATAGCATCATGCATGGCGAGGTGTAAAGCATGTAAGGTGGCACACCGATCTCTTGTGCGATACTGAAAGCACCTACGCAGAAGAGATCAACTACCAGAGCAGCGAGTGGTGAAACACTGGACGTGGCCAGTGATTGAAGGATTGCACGAACACGAGGTATGTTATGGTTAATGGTGAGAAAGATGAGAGGTCCAAGCTCAAGACCATCAGGAATGGAACTTGGACTAGGAGGAGACAAGGACACAACGTTGATATCTTTAGGGATGGAGTCAGTGAGGTTCTGTTCAACCTCGGAGATTGGTCCGGCGGATTGAGTGATGAGCGTGACGGTGAAATGGTGATCTCGAGCCAACCTCCTGGCAAGCTCAGCCAGTGGGATGAGATGTCCCACCCCAGGGCTTGATAGAAGGGCTATTGCATGGCTTCTTCTATCTTCCTCCATTCTTGGTTTTATACCGTAAGTTTCTAGTGGGTGCCATTCTTGAGTGCTGTGGAGATCTTCATTTATAGAGTGGGGTTAAGTCAACTCTGTTTGAAAGTCTAGTACATCGCATCTCTGCTACATTTACGGCATGCATGTCTTGACATGTCTGTCATGCACTGAACTTGGAATCATTCTTAATTTATAACATTTGGTACTGCACATCGGTTAGCTGACAAAAGATTCTTAGCTTTCCCATTCGCTTGTCTTCCTGCTGGCTTCCCTGATTCCTTCTTCTCCCTCTTTTATGTTTTTTTTTCTCACAGAAATATGTAAAAATCACGAAGGCGTTCATTTGACCATAAATGTGGGGAAGTTATGAAAGGGGGAAATATCACTTTTTTAAAGTGGAGGAAGTGATATTACTTTCCAAGATTTCTGATTTTTATTTGTCAAAAGTGAGAATGAAACCAAATGATTTAGGTGTTGGATGAAATTTTATTAGTTAAAAAAAACTTTAATTTTCAAAAGAGGTGTTAGACTTCTGTTGTGCTTAGTTCAAAATCTACTTCAGTCGGAAGAGGGGAAAGTGACACTTTCCTCACTTCAGCACAAATGAACACCAGAAGTGAGGGAAATCAGACTACTTCTATTCACTTCCTCTTACTTTCTCTGAAATGAACGCCTCCTCCCTTAATCTTGGAATTGCAAGAGGAGATGAATAAAATAGTACAATACGGAAACATCAATATCAATTGTAATATCATTATTTGTCTTGATATGCATGGTACGCATCTTGGTCACACACAGACTCATTACGCATATGCCAACTATTGATTTTTTTTAATGGGAAATTCGTGTGTGTATATATTTACCTATAAAGTTAATGTTTGTGTAGAAATATATATTAAAAGAGAACAATGATACCCACATAAATACTGCTTGATTGTAAATGGCTAATGCAAAATCACTTTAGTTAGCACGATTGACACCAAATCAAGGTGACTGGCAACCATTGTGATGTGGTATAAATGATAACATGGGAAGAGTGGTGACGTGACAAAAAGTCTTGGATTGGAGGTAAATATCTTGGAGATCTTAGTGGAGCTATCTTCGGTATGTATTACAACTTGAAAACAAGATCATATCGAAACCATATTTAAAGAGATTTCATTTGAGACTAAATATGAATGGAGTTTAATTGAAGAAATACCTATCAATGGTATGATTATGGTATGATTGAAGGCTATTGAAGGTATGATTTGAAGAACCTTAATGAACATGATTGAAGATTATTAAGGGTATGATTGGAGACATGCCTATTGTTGGCATGATTGACATGATTAATTGAAGATCTATTCTTGGGAAGATTTAAAGGTCAAACTTGGATGAATTGAAGATCAAGTTTGGAAAGTTTCATGAAGACTCATAAAGACGTGCATCACTTACGAGTGGACTGCGTGGTGAGGAACTGAGGAGGTAGGCCGCTAGTTGGGATCCGGAGAATTGGCTGCATCGACTAGGACTAAGCATGACCCGGAGGTTGATTGGTCTTGAGGTCGCTTCATAACGTAACCAGAACTCAGTCAAGTTAGCTGTCAGGGCCATGTTCAAAGTTGTGTTACAACAAGAGTTGCAACATCTAATTTTGGAAGGTTCTAAAGTTAGTAACCGCGTGCGAAGATTCTAAAAGAGGTATGGACAATATTCGGGATGTTGAGGCGCCTATATAACCTACCTTCCTCTGAGATTGGGTGTGACATCGAAATTGGAGAAAGGGTGGGCACTAGACAATCTAGAGATGGTAGTAATCTTTATTTGTGAGTGTGAGTGACAAAGTGTTTGTACTTTTTTATTTTCACCTCTTTTACTGGATTGTTTATCTCCAGACTTGACACCCCAGACGTAGGCGAGTGGACGCCGAACTGGGTTACCAATTTCGTGTGTCTTCTATTATTTGATTTGTGTGAGATTCCCTAGAATGTTTGAGTGTTCTCTTAAATTACAAACCACACTGGCGGAACTAACATAAATAAATAAATTTTACTTTATTTAATTCAATTTTAAAAATAGCAGCTCATAAATGTAATTCCAAAAACCTCATTCAAATATGTTGAAGTGTTCAAGATTGGCCCTACCATTAATGATTACCGCCCAAAGTGTTTCAATAATTACCACCCTATCAACCTCATATATTCCTCATCCAAAATCATTTTAAAACTCCTTGCTAATAGGCTGAGCCCGGGTATTTAATTCTTTGGTAAATGATTCCCAATTTGCATTCATTAAAAGCATATGCATAGTAGACAACATTGTTACTGCTCAGAAACTGATCTTCAATCTTCAAAAAAGAAAGCTTCTAGAATGTGCCTTTAAAGTAGAATTCACGAAAGCTTTTGATTCACTGGATTGGAATTTCCTGCTAGAGGTCTTAATTGCTAGGGGACTTGGACCCCGTTCGATTCCTAGGATATAAAATATCCTCAACACCACCAAGGCAAGAGTCCTAATCAATGGGGAACCACACATGGATATATCTGATATAAGCGAGGCCTTAGATAGGGAGATTCTCTCTGTCCCATGCGTTTCGCCATATCCGCAGACCTACTAAGCGCAATATTCTGGCACACACTTTAGTCCAGAGTTCTTTTAGGGGTCTCCTTGGACACCATGGAAAATATTTGTCACCTTTAATATGCGGGTAACCTGATTATGTTCTCAGTGGGAGGACAAGAAGACCTTCGAATCATTAAACTGATTCTTTATCTTTCGAAGGATCCTCAGGACTAACTACTAACTTCTCAAAGAGTTGCCTCTACTCTACCAATTATGGATTTCAGTCTAGTGCGGCCTTAGCTGCAATCCTCAATTGCAATAGGAATTGCCTCCCACTTACATCCTTACGGGTCCCACTTTCTGGAAAATGTCCTAGATGATAGGACTGGACGAAGGTAATTACTCTGGTTAGCTCTAAGCTTATGTCCTAGAAAGCAACCTACCTTTCCCTTGGAGGCCATCTCACCCTTCTTAACTCTGTTCTGACCTCAATTCCCATATACTAGATGTCGGTGTTTCACTTGCTAGTATGGGTAGTTAGAGAGATAGACAAAATGTGAAGAGACTTCCTATGGAAGGGTGCAAATATGGGTCTAAAGGGCTTCCGCCTAGTAGCATGGAAAAGGATTTGTAAACCGTTTGTATAACATGAGAGGTCGGGGAATTCTCAATCTCCATGAATTTAATAAAGCCCTCCTAGGCAAGTGGTGATGGAAAATATACTTTGATCAAAATGGATGTTGGTCTAAAATCATTCATTATAACTGCTTGAATAAAGAACCTATAGGGTTAATGTTTCACTTACCACCATGGAACAAATCTTACTTCTGGGCAGGTATTACTCCAATTTTCCCTTCCTTCAAATTATGTACCTCCAAAATTGTGAAAAATAGGGATTCCACATTATTATGGTATGATAACTGGTTACAAGGTCGAGCTCCCAAAAACCTTTGCCCTTACCTTTTCAATGATTGTAATTTCACAGGGATAACGATAAAACAATTTACACAAGATTTGTCTTCGAGTGAGAATTTCTTTCGCACATCAAATCACTTAGAAAGTCTGTTATTTCTATCCTCAATTCCACATTGCTCTAGGAATTATGCAGATTTGAAAATTTGGAGAATGGCAAAACCTTTTCTATTTGATCCTTTTACAAATTTCTAGAAGATGGTTGAATGGGTAGTGCGTTTTATTCCCAATTTTGGAAAACGGAATCCCCAAGCAAAATTTCTCTTTTCTGTTAGCTAGCAAGTGAGGATATACTCCTAAAACTTACTGATTTAGCCATTGTAACATTCAAAATGCGACAAACATTTATGTTCTATGTCATAAAGATTCAGAAATAGCAGATCACCTCTTTCTTGGATGTGAATTCTCGAAATGAATCTGGATGTTCTTCGAACAAACCTTACCTTTAAAACCTCATTGTCATTCCCTGTTAGAGTTTTGGACTTCTTGGATCCCGTTAATAGATACTCAGGGTCAAATATTGTGGGACCTTCTTTCCAGAGTATTTTGCTAGAATATTTGGATTGAGAAAAATAATCGTATTTGTAATTCTCAAGCATTGCATGTGTTCTCTATTATTGCTAAAACAATTCACATGTTTTATGCTTAGATTTGTACAGTTAGGGATCCGCAACATCATCATGTTCCTTCGAATTCAGTCCAAAACCTCAAGCGTTCGTTAGTCTTCTTGAGCGTAGGACCGGCTGAGCATAGAGCCAACATGGAACCTCTTCGGGAGTGATCCTCCCCCATCTTTTTCCGTAGACAGTTGAAGATGGCCACCGTTACCTTCTGACAACCTTCGTCTCTTCGGCTCTGCCTTTTTTCCCATTTCTGCTTCGTTGGTTGTTTAAATGTTAGAAGTGCATCACCCTTGGTGATGACCTCCTAACTTGTTTAGTTTTGTGTTTTTTTCCTTTTCTATTGGACTTTTGTTGTTTGTAGCTTTCCTTCCTTTTGTTCTTGTTGCATTTTATTTAATACATCGTGTTTAATCCCAAGGTAGTTAGACCCGACCCGTTCATTAACCCAGCTAAGCCCAAGGGCCAACGGTCGATGGTTCGACCAGGTCGAACCGGGACCAATAATAAAATATTAAAATAATAATAATAATCAATAATAATAAAAAATATAACTTACATTTGAATATTTAAAAAACACAATTAATTTAATATGAGATTTAAAATTTAAAATTTATATATTTTATTTAATTTAAAAATATTTGAAAGATAAATTTAATATTTAAAATTTTAGTTTTATTATATACCATCATTTATAATTGATTTTAAAAAAATATAAAATGTTAAAAATAAAGGGTGCCCTTTAGGTTACATGAGGACTCATAAAAAATAAATAAATAAATAAATAAAACACTTCGTTTCTCTGAGCCAGCCTATCTTTTATTCCTGAGTTCCTCTCTCTCAGCCTCTTGTCTTCTCCCAACTTCCTCTCTCTCAGCCGCCTTTTCTATTCTCCCTGCTTCCTCTCTCTCTCTCTCTCTCTCTCTCTCATCCTCTCCTTGTCTCTCTGTTTTTTTGGAAAAATTTATTTTTTTTCAACCAGTTAATCCGGTCGGGTCAACCAATTTACAAGTCAACCAGTCGGATCACCCGGTTTTTGGCTGGCTTGCTTCACAGACGAGTTAACGCATGTAACCGGACCACCCTTATAGTAGGTTCCCGATTTTTTGGTTAAACCGGTTTGGCCAGTCCGGGTTTAACAACATTGGTTAATCCACTTTCATAATATATATATATATATATATTGAAGTGCTTCATAAGAGAACAAGATGCACTCAACACTTTGTGCTCAAGTGCCAAACCAAGTTATTGATTAATTAATTATTTTGATAAATGCAGATAAGGCTTTTGCCACCGTCTTTGGCAGAATCATATAAAACCCCCGTCAAATGCTATGACAAAGAAATCCAAATTACTGATTAGGTTAGAAATATTTTTCTAACCCAAATCTTTCTCCCATCCTGGTTTAACAAAAGAGTTGCTCATAGTATTTGCTCCATCACAGGATTTTTCCAAGCTCAGTTTCCTCTGACTTACTTGGGGATCCTCATTTCTCCCAAAAAAACTCAGCGTTCTCTACTTCAAACCTATGATTGACAAGATAAAAAATATGTGTGCCCGTTGGAAAACTTGCAAACTATCCTCTGCTGCTAAATCGATCCTCATTAACTCCTCTATTCTTTCAATTCCAACCTACTACCTCTCTGCTTATCCTGTCCCCGATTCGATTCTTCAGGAAATCACTAGACTAGTTCGGGATTTTTTTTTTGGTCCAAAGGGAGCAATGGAAAGGGCATCCATGCTGTGAATTGGAGATGTATCACTGATAAAAAATCTGAGGGGGGCTTGGGTCACCGGAACCTTTATTATGACAAGACTTCGCTTATGGCCAAGAATGTCTTTAAATATCTGAATTTGGATAATATCTTCTGGGTTGCTATTGCTCGTCATAAGTATGGTCATTTAAATTTCTGGGTTAATTCTATTCCTGCTAATTGTTCTTGGATATTTAGAGGCATTTGCAGATCAGCTTTCACTTTAAAGCATAACCTTTGGATCAAATCCTTTAATCCTGTTCAGACTTCTATTTTGTTTGATCCCTGGTTATTTGAAATCCCTATTGCCTTCAAACCCACTTACTTTAATGCCAATGCTGATCTCAGTGCTATTTGTTTATCTAATTTTTTTGTGAATGGCTTGTGGAACAATGATAAGCTTTCTGCCATTTTTGGTGATTTCCTAGGCCCTTTGGTTCCAAATATTTGCACTTTTGATCATGAGAGTACCAATTTCTGGGTTTGGCAGCCTCATTCCTCAAACTTGAAAATTTCTTCAGTCATTTATCATTATTTAAATCACAATTCTGACTTGAATCTGGAGTGGTAAGGTTGGAACAAGCTGTGGAAGCTCCATGTTGCTCCGCGCATCAAGCATTTTATTTGGCTCATCTTACATGGTAGAATTTCTACTACTGATTTTCTTAATAGAATCAACCTTGGCCCTAGAACCTTATGTGTTTTTTGCCACATTGAAATTGAATCCATTGAACACTTATTTCTTGAATGTCGTTGTGCTCAGATGGTTTGGAATATGTTGAATCATAATTTGGGCATTAATATTTCTTTCCTTGACTTCATTTCTGCAAATTTCTGGATCACTGATTACAATTTCTCAATCCACACTATCTCTGTTATTGCAGATACTATTTGGTATATGTGGAAAGCTTGTTGTGATGCCATTTTTAACAATATCAATCCCAATTTCACTAACATTTCATTTAAAGTTGTTGTCCATGTTAAAGACTTTATGCAGGAGAACGCGTCTCTCGTGGGTCGGAGGCTCCTCCTCAATAACTTCTCCATTACTAACGGACCCTTCCTTTTTTATGCTCATAGATGGCTTGACAGCAGCAAGTTTGGTAAGTTGGGATTCTTTATTTCCTCTCATACTTACAATGTCTCTTGTGCAGGTTGTTGTTCATTCTATGCGGACTCGCACTTTGAATCTGGCTTCAAAGCTCTTTGTGTTGCTGTTCAAACTTCTATTGACCGGAAGTTGGACATTCGATGCATTCTTCACTGCAACCATGATCTTTCTCAATCTTTGAAGGGTGGTCGTAATCCTATTACTTGGAGAGCTGCGCATTATATTTCCGAAGTTTCTCATCTCCTCCAAATCACTGGCAACCCCACTCTGATCGTTATTCCTGCTCACTGGAACGGCCCAGCTTCTGTCGGCAGCAACAACCATTCCCTCTGCCTATTCCTCTCTGGCCGCGATCTGCCTACATGGCTCATGAAAATTTTTTCTAAGAATGGTTTTGATTTCTAGCTTCCTGTTCCTTTTATTTTAGTTGTATTGTTGTATTGTTGTTCTTGTTTTTGTGTTGTTTATTTGTTATGTAATCCTTGAACTTTGTAAACTTTCTTTTTATCAATAAAATTAGCTCTCTGAGCTCTTCCCCCAAGAAAAAAAAAAGAAATATGTTTCTAACAAAATTAGGAATTTCACAAAACTTTGGGCTTATTTTTTTTTAGTGCCTAGACTATAATTTGTATAAAAAAGGTCACCTCATTTGTAAATTACTCCAACTAATCTGATTGTTGGATGATGATGTGGTGGCCAAGCTTACACAGTCAGCTAGCTTAACACATGCCTTATTCCGCATTGCACCTAGTAGTTGTAATCCTCGTCTGACAATATTGCCCCACATTAGCATTCCACGTAATAAAAAAACCTTGTCTTCTTCCTTTTTATTCACCATTAGGTCTATCGATATGAGGGCGTAGGAGGTCACCGAGAGCCATAGGAAAGAGGGTGACTCATGATCTGCATACTCTGTTCATCTCGCTTTCTCTTTCTTTCTCAACTACTACTATTATTCTCCTATCATCATTAACATCATCATCGCCCCCATGGTCGTCAAGAAACCTAGGGTCTCATTGTCGCCGGTGGCATGGTGGGGATCACCACCACCCATCGCCTTTACACCCCACCATACCTGACCTTTTTGACCTCACAATCATAGATGCTAATCCTCGGATAGGAGGTGAGATTTTCACCTCTGAGTTTGCTGGCAACCCCTGTCTATGATATTGCCCGCAAGATCCTCTCCCTTCATGACCCCAAGCTATGGGAGCACATGGATGGCTACTAAGACGACACCATCACCGTTGGTGAAGATGGCGTGGTGGTTGTGTAAGAAAAATCTCTGTATTTAGCATGTATTCAAGATATACTCAAGCATGTATTTAGCATTCAACAAGTATAAAAGAGTTAGAATTCTCCAGCCTGGGATAGACGTGCCGGAGCACTGCCCTAACGCTGAATTGGCCCCCTCGTGCAGGTTTCTGTGGCCTCACTCCAAACGCTAGGATACGCTAACCCAAGGTAGAAGACACTCCCTGCCTAGCATGTTCGGCGATGAGAAATAATCCAAGTGCACCAAGAAGATTCAAGCGATGATGAAGATTCAATGGATGAAGATGATGGGAAAAGAAAATAAAAGCTTCTTTTTTAATCGCACAGCTTGCAGGTTTTTGTTTTGAAGAAGAAGAATGAAGATCAAGATCTTTAGCTTTTCATATCACTCTCTATATATGAGTTAATCCAACGGCTATAAGGAGCACAAAGGATGGCAATCAACGGATACAAACTAGTTAATAAAGGAATGAAATATTTTATAAGCTAGGATGTGAAATGTTGTGGCTTTTTAGGGAGAGGATGTGATGGGTCTGCAGGCTAAGGTGTTTTAAAACAAAACCTATGATTTAGGTTTGGTTGTATTGAAGCCATAGCTCCAACAGGTTGACCCTACGATAGTGAGCTCCATCTCTACTCTCTATCGAACCCGTATAGACATTGCCAAGGCCGGAGGGATCCCCCCTCTACCAGGCCCGACATGTGATCGATCCTTCTTCCAGCAAGGGCTCTAGGCGAACCGCACATCTCGGTGTGGAGATACCGCAACGAAGAAAGAAGGTGGAGGACACAGTGTTCACGATGAATAAGAACACAGAATAAACCTACATATCGGCCGACGACCTCGAAATGCTGAACCTCGCGATGGAAAGCGAGTATTGTGAGTTCCTCGGTGAGCAGATCGATCACGATTGCCAAGGGGTACTCAAGGGTGATCAAGCACCTTGCCTTGGCTCTACCGGTGAGAACGATCAAGCTGGGGAGAAAGGTTAAGAGGATCGAGTTGTCGACGGATGATGGGGCACGGTTAAAGACGGTGAAGGTGGTGCTGGAGGAGGTGTTGGAGATTGAGACAGATCACATGGTGGTTACGGTATTGCTAGGGAGTTTGAAAGCAAAGGGGGGGATGTAGTTCAATCCCAGGCTTCCATTTTTCAAGAGGAAGGCGATCGGACGATTGGTGTTTGACATGGTGAACAAGTTGTTCGTGGAGGTGAAGGAAGGAGAGGTGTTGTTGATTGAGATGTTATTTGAGGAGAAGGATGAAGAGGGAGGAGACACGTGGCGAAGATCCCGTGGTGAATGAGACAACATTGATTTGTCCGATTTACAGTCGGTCGAGGGTGGGGTTGGCATGGTTCACAAGGAAGTATTCCATGTGGGTTGTCCATTTGTTAGTTGTAATCCTTGTTAGTTCACCACATCAACATAAGCTAGCTAACTGTGTAAGCTCGGTCTCCACATCAACATTTAATGATCGGATTATTGAGGTGACTTGTTTGTTTAACACAAATGCTACTTGGGCGATTTTTTTGATACAAATTATAATTGAGTTAAAAAAAAATTAAACCCAAGATTAAGTGACCTCCCAAAAATTACACGACAAGCAAAACTAATTTTTTCTTTATATTTAAACTATTTTATTAGTTAAATGGTGATAAATTGCGTTTATATGGTAAACGATTTTGTGAAGACCCGCATGAGCAGGGCTTCTACTTACAAGTGCCATGAGAAAGTATCCAAGCAAATAATTACTAATTTATTTGGTGATGTAGTCAGGGGAGATTGATTGATGTTTGGCTTAGTTTCCACTTTAAACGGATTTGGCATGGAATCATGGATGGTTAGTAGGTGGGAACTGCTCATAAACATCTCTTCATGCCCGAGATCCATGACATTTTTTACATTTATTTATTTAATTTTTTTCAAAGTTTTTATGTGATTTATTTAGCTTGTTGGTTTTAGATGTGTCAAACAGTCCTTGCCCGGCACAAAGATGGGTTGTACTCAGCTAGAGGAAGCCATCTCCCCTAGTTCTGAAACTAAGGTATTTCTTGGTTCCAATTCTAACCTATTAAAATCTAACACATGTCATCAAATCACAACAAAATAAAAAATTAATATCATATAAAACACATGTCAAAATATGATAGGTTAAAACTATAGTATTCTTTAGTTTTAGAACCAGGAGAGATGACTTCGGGCCAGACACAGTGCTATAGTACCGGTCACGACATAGACCCTCAAGCCGGGATTTGTAGCCCACGGGACGTGCAGACACATGGTCCATGTCAAGCATGCAAAGGCCGGACATGCCCCTATAGGGTTATTTTATTTTATTTAGCATATATATATATATATATATTTTGTCAGATGGGGCGTGTTTTTTATGTTTTTAAAATTTTTCCATTTCTTCTAATTAATTTTTTTTTAATATTTTTGAGTTTAAAATAAAAAAATATAAATAAAATATAGCAAGGTCGGGTCATGTGCTAGGTCTACATTAGTGATAGATCAGTCGTGCCAGTCTGGCATGAGATCAAAGTGTATCGTGCTGGCCTAAGCACACACATTGCTTGGCCTGTGGTGGGTTCATGTCGTGCAGTGCCAGACCGGCCACTTAACACAGCTTTGGTGTTTGACATGGCTAGTTTAAACCTGTGCCAAAAAAAAAAAATACTAATTAGGTTAGAAATATTTGAATCATAAAAGTTTGTCAATTTTTTTTTAAAAAAAGAGCGAACTAATTTGTTTTTAAGAGAATTATGGATTAACCAATGCAGTCAGACTTAGGGATGGGCATGGGCGGGGAGTCCCCGCCCGTGGGATCCGCCTTATTTTGAGCTGGGAATTCCCGTTTTCTCCCCCGCAGGGACGGGGGCGGGGAATAAAATTCCCCGGTCACCGTAGTGGGGTGGGGGCGGGAGTGATCTCCCCGCCCCGAAATATTATATATATATATAATATATTATTTGTTGAAATAATATATATATATATATATATATAATACAATATTTGTTATTAATAATGATAAGTCTCAATTAATACCTAATTTTATGGATTTTTTTCTCTTTAGATTATTGGATTTTTGTAAGAAATGTGTTAAAATAAAAAATAAAAAAATATATAATATAATATCATGTTTTTATTAATAAAGATGGGTCATAATTGGTATCTAAAATTTTAAGTTCATGAATTTAAATATTAGATTAGTAGATTTTTTTAAAAGAAAAATTGTGTTGGGGATCCTCGCCCATGTGGGGATCCCCGTGGGGCGGGGGTGGGGGCTTCTTCCTCCCCGATTCCCCAACCAGGGCGGGGACGGGGAATCTCTGCCCAAGATAAGGGAGTTAATAGGGAGATACTCCCCATTCCCACCCCGCCTGTCACATCCCTGGTCGGACCCTGTGCATTTCTCGCTCCCGCTTCCTGGTTTATAAAAATGAGACTAGAAAAAAATGATTATTTACAAAACACATTCAGGAATTATGAGCTTTTTAATTTTTTTTTATTTAAACAAAATAGATCAATTATAATTTATTAAATAACATGGACGAGCTTTTTAAATGTTACATAAATAATGGATAAAGGAAAAAGTTATCTTAGATTTTAGATAAGCTCGCATGAGACCTCCATATATCAAGAACATCAAGTGATGGTGGACCTCAACCTATTGGTCAATTCTGTGATGACTTTGCAAGACTCCCCGTCTTCCATTAGTGCTCTAGTTCCACCTTCTTGAAGCTCCTTCGTCTTCTCTCTCACCTCCTTCCCTTCCTCCCCTTCCATCAACGCCTTCACAACCTTTGCTATCTCCTCACTCTTATAAATCCCATCCGCCGCCGCACCCGGCCTCAATGCCACCTTCACCCCTTCCGTCAGCATCACAGCATTCATTCTCTGCTCCGCATACAAGGGCCATGCGATCATGGGCACGCCATGCATCACACTCTCCAGCGTCGAGTTCCACCCGCAGTGGGACAAGAACCCACCCGTCGCTCTGTGCGCTAACACCTGCAACTGCGGCGCCCACGACGGCACCAATAAACCCACCTCCTTAGTTCTCTCCACGAACCCTTCTGGCAAAAACGCAACCGGGTCGTCGACGCTCGTCGAATCGAAGTAGTTGGCATCGCATTCAGTGTCGGACGGACTCCGAACCACCCACAAGAATCTCTGCCCGCTCATCTCTAACCCGCAGGCCAATTCTTTCATCTGGGCGCATGTCAGCGTGCCACCGCTGCCGAACGACACGTACAGCACTGACTCTTTTGGTTGTTTGTCCAGCCAAGATAAGCAGTTGGCTAGTTCGATGTCTGGTGAGCAGGACTGGATTAGTGGACCGATTAAATAAACCGGCGGCAACTTGTTGTCTTCTTCGTTAATGATCTTGGCCGTTTCTGGCTCGATGTCTTTGAAGGTATTGACGAGAATTGCGTCTGCGTCTCGGTAACGCTTGCCATGGTGGACCATCCACTTGTAACTGTCGTTGGACCGGTCTCGCAAAGGATGAAGCAGATCGGAACCGAGCACAGGCACGCAACCTGGAAGCTGCAGCGGTTCCGGCAGGTCCCGGTACTCGCACGTCGTGGAAGCATCCAACTCTGGCAAGTGGAGAATTAGGGAAAGGGAAAACAAGTTGGAAGTGTAGAACAAGAAGGAAGGTATGCCAAGTTCTTTGGAAACAGTGAACGTATCGGTGGCGAAAAGGTCGACGATGAAGGCTATAAGACGAGTGCTTTGTTGTAGGTTACGGAGGATGTTGCGGACGGCGGGAAGGGAACGGTCGGTGGCGATGGACATGCGAGTCTCGACATGGGTGTCGGAAGGGAGGTCGGTGAGAGAAACGGGAGGGAGCTGGAGGGAGGTGATTGTTGAAGGGAGGGCATCGAGGAAGGCCTTCTGAGCTTTGGAAGCAGACTCGGCGAAGGTGATGAAGGTGACGGAGATGGAGTGGTGGGTGACGAGCAGCTTGGCGAGCTCGCCGAGGGGAATTAAGTGGCCCATGCCGGGTGCTGGTAAGATTGCTACTCGAACAGCTTCGCTATCACCTTCCATGGTTGATGGGATTGTAACTAGCTAGAGACTGAGGATGGAGAGAAGTGGACGATGGTGTGTCAATATATAATGGAGAAAACTTAAGGTGAAGTGAAATCTGTGAAATTTGTTTAGTTCACCCATGAATTTCTTCCACTTATCATGAAATGAATAATTTAATAGAAAAAACAAAGGTATAAATCATGAGGGCACTTATGCTGATCAATATTCCCTAGAGATGCTTATTTCCATCCATTGGATGATCCCATGCATTGGATGATGACATCATTGAATATATATATATAATACTTTGTAAATTTACAAGAAACTGTTTGACATTATTTATGAATGAATTTTAGTCATTATATTGGAAGTCTTTAGATTTCAAATCTAGGGATGTATGTAGATGATAGGTTTTCATATAATATATATAGGTTGAAGATTTTTTCTATTTGTGTTTTTAGTTTTTCCAGATAAATGTTTTCATTTACCATATATTCAATATACCCTCTCATTAAATATATCTTTATTATTATATAACACTCTCTCTCTCTCTCTCTCTCTCTCTCTCTCTCTCTCTCTCTCTTACTTTTTATTTGTCCATTATGTTAAATTTATGAAAAATTTGTATCAATTTTTCAAAATTACCTCATTAAAAACCCATCAAAATTTTATTAATTTCTTTTATAATTTAATTGTATATTTTATTCTCTCTCAACATAATGTTTTAGTTTCCAAAAATATATTGAAAAATGTAGTAATATATTAAAAATAAAGGATAAAATTGAAAAAACTTATTTAATGCTTCATAGAGTTTGTAAACGAACATGTAAAAAAGAGCAATGAAAGCTTCAAAAAAGAGATAAGTAAATAGGACTCGAGCGAGGATTTCCTGCTTTGAATGGTGAAGGTGTGAATGAATATTTATTTTCTTTAAATGATTGTGTAAATTTGGAAATTTAATATATAAAATGAGATAATTTTGATTTTGATTTTTTGTTGCATAGATTGAAATATTTTAGTTTTGCTAGATTTTATTATGATTGTCAAGCGAAATCTGAAATTTTTGATATCTCAGAGTGCTCAAGGAGAGATGACTTTATTCTTGAGCATCGGCTAGACCTTGATGTTTTGTGGTATTCACTCTAACTGGGGTATGCCTTATTCTAACCAAAAAAAGTCTCTTATGTATTTTTTTCTCCCTTTGTGTCATTGTTGTCCTAGCTCAAACATCAAATGGGATTGTGTCTTTTATACGTGTTTGTTGTTATTTATTTTTTATATGATTAGTATATTCAGTTCATTTTTATTGTTGTATATTGTCATTGTTTAATGAATGTAATTTATCAATTTAAAAAGAATAATATTTAAGTTTATTTTATAGTATTAATTAAATTAAATTTTATGAAAAATATATCTTGATTTAGTTTCTAAATTTGATTAAAGTAAAAGATTTATTTCCTTTAAAGATTGATTGTAGATGAATTAAAATATATTGTCGACACAAGAAAAAAATTAAATTAATTAAATTATCTCGTTGAACAGATCCGTCATCTTTGTTATGTAGAACAAAGTAAAATTCTGGTCTCTTGTGGGCTTCATAGGCTCCACACAGAGAGAGAGAGAGAGAGAGAGAGAGAGAGAGAGATCCTCAGCCATGACTCAGCTTGTGGATTCCTCAACCAGTGTGAATGGAAACTCTCCAAAGCATATTAATGGATTGTGGTCTAGTGATCACTTGGCCACTATTTAGCCTGGTGAGCAGAGGACAAATTCAGTGTTGCTTGTTCATGACGTTGAGGGGGCATTGATGCCTAAAGCAGAGTTTAATAAAGCCAAATTCTATATCAGTGTTTGTTATATATCGTACCATTCGACTAATTTTAATTGTTCACTTACATTTGTGGTTTTTTTCTTATAAAATTTGGGCAAATCATATAAACCCATCAGGGTAATATTTTTATTTAATTTTCTGTTTCTTTTTGTTGTACTCTTACAACATCTAGTTATCCAGTTTTTTTTTTTTTAAAAAAAAAAATTTTAAAATGAGTTGAAATTTTTTATGAATAATAGATAAAGTCACTTTTTATGAATATAAACAGATCTAAACAAGATCTTGAACCCGGATGTACGATGATATATACGATGATAAAAAAATAATATAGAATTTCGGATGAGCAGATGTATAAAGCAGATCTTGAGGAACAGTCGCATGTGAGATATTTGAACCCATGACCTCCCCTTACATTTTGATGTCATACCATTGGGATATCCAATGGTTGACCAAATGAGTTGAAATTCGAATACATTCTTTTAATAAAAATATAAATATTTGATGTAAAAAATTTAATGTTAATGGATGAAAATGTTGTTGGCACCCGTGTGCAGTTTAGCCAGGTAACATGCTACCAATGGACAAATTTTACCATAATATGAAATTAATAAAATTTATAAAAAAAATTTAAAAAATTGAAAATTCCATATATAAAGATATGGGAGGATAATAGATCAACACAACAACGGAATTCAGATTCTCTCCGTAGAACCTTTTTACTCATTTTGATTTTGTCTTGATTTTTTACGTTTATTTATAGCTTCTAGTGTCACATCAGGCATCAATTATAAGAAGCTGAATTGATCTACTTCACTGGAAACAAATTAAGTTGTTGCTCGGAGCTGGAAAGCACCATAACAAAACATTTTCAACCTAACTTTCTTTGAAAAATATATTGGTCATGTCTATTGTTAAGTACTTTGATTTTTTTTCAATTTGTGTCATGATCTTCCGACTTTTATACGCCATTTGTGCAACCCTGTGGCATGAAAGACCTCGTCTTTTTTAATCTATAATTTTACTGTTTATTTATTTGTTTTGATATTAATGGTAAATAACCTAATTAAAATTTAAGTTAAAAACGGATACAAATGTGGAGTGCACTTGTAAGTTTAACAATATTTTGCCATTGTTTTATGTAAGTTTCAATCTCAAAACCCCTCTGATATTAGAATCTTATACAAATGACTTAATATTAATCTGTAAAGTAACGATGGCATTTTATTATTTATTTTAATGTATGAGTGGTTTACTCATTATAATTTTTTTTTAAAAAAAAAAAGAAAACAAAGTAAACACTAAATGTAGATCTTAGGATGATAAGAATCAAAGATTGAATTTGCATAAAGAATAATAAACTTGAAACAATTAGATAGAACTTTCACGATTATTGGTACATTCCTAACGTCCTCTTCAGTCTTCACATCCCAAGAAAGAGTTGTCAATTTTTTAGTGATGTCAGTGACGGGCTATAAGATATGATCTTTCAGATGACAATGAAACATATGCTTTGTTATATTAGGTGATCTAATTATGATGAGAAATCTAACTAATATATTAAAAATTAATTACATGACAAATTAATCACCACTTTCTTTGGGTGGAGTGGGTTGCCAAGAATATGTTCTAATATTGTATAAACAAAAGACGATGCAACTTTTGTACTTATTGATTTTTAAATATAAAATAAAAAGCTTGTAAAAGGTGACAGGGCTCATGGGTCATGGCTAAGACCTTATTTGAATTGATTTATAAAAAAAGTGTTTTTTTTTTAATTTAATAGAAGTGTTTCTAAAAAAAATGTTTTTCTAAAATAAATTAAGCACGTTTTTGTATTTTCTACTTAGATTAAATTTTATGTAGGAGAAGAAGCTGTAAAAATAAGATAAAAAATAGCTTTTTCATAAGCTGGTCATGACTAGCTTTTGAAAAAAGCTGTTTTTCAGTTTTTTTTTTACAGTTTTTGTTTTTTCAGATAAAGTAATACAAACAAGTTTTTTAGAATCCAGAAGTGCTTAATTTATAAAAAAACACTTCTGGATTTTCCAAAAACCAATCTAACCCAATCCAAAGAAGGCCTAAGTTGAAGTCCAAAGCGCATTTGGGCATCAGAACATATTTAGAAAATATGGAATTTTCTCATATTTAAACTCAATGCATGTCACGAAAGATGGACAAGAGCAAAGAATTTTCCCAAATCTTTACAATAATTTATGTGCGTTTGTGTCAAAGATATTAGTTTCACTTTCACTTTCTTAAATTTAATTGAGATTTTATAAATTTATGTGAATTTTGTATTGCCAAATATTTAATTTGATCTTGTCAAAAAATTTCGTCTGTGTATTAGATTGTATTACAGGGAATTTTCAAAGGTAATTTTTTTTTATAAATTCAATATTCCTTAATTATTAGATGATTTTGATAAATAATATTTTGCTAACAACCTGAAAAACAAAGAAAGAATTTTTTCTATATTATTTTTTGTGTGTATATATGTAATTATTATTTACTTTATGATATTTTTCGCTTTTCATGTAAGAATTTTATGAAAAATATATATTTTTTTCAAACAAAAATAAAGGGAAAGAAAACATGGAGTGAAACATGCACAAAAATATGTTGGAAGAGCTTTTTCACATGTTTGTTTTTATTTTAGTCCCATATCTGTATGCAGTTAATAAAATTAAATATTAAAAAATAAATCACTACAAGGATAATTTACTAAACTGCAAAAACACGTATCATGTGTGTATGCATATTTTATGTAAGTTTTAAAACATGGAGATTTTTATATGAAATTAATTAATTATAATTTATTCAATACTAATTAGAATATCTTCAAATTAAAAAATACTAATCTCATAAAATAAGATATAAACACAATATACATAATGTAAGAACCAATAAAGGTATAAACTATTATTTGTATAATTTGATAAAGGTCTGAGCCACTCTTGTTTATTATCTAATAATTTTAAAAAAATAAATAAACCCTAAAGTCATTGTGCACAACAACAAGAACAACAATAGAAAACAAACATAATAATATTATACTAATTTGTATTTATAAAAAAAATTTTACGACATAAAACTATGAACACAAGTAAATAAAACCAGCTCCAATAAAAAATAAAATAAAATAAAATAAAGGCTCAACTTGGAAAAAACAAAAACAAAAATAAAAAGAACGGAGCAGAACATTTAAAAAAATATATATATATATAGTAAAAAACATCAGATGGGATCCTTAAAAAGAGATCCTTCGAATCAATAAAATAAATACGTCACAATTTTCATTGGTTTTAGTGGCAAGCATTAGCTCTAATTTAATTATATTTTGCTTATAAAAGCTTATTAGTAGTACATATCATATCATAAAGAAAGTAACCACATTAATTACGCGCCCGCTACAAGCTACGAATCATGCACGGATGTCAGGACTTTGGATGTCCATTTATTAGCCAGCTCACCAATTGCTTGACAAGAGTCCCCATCCTCCATTA